>NW_026067920.1:6500638-6516485 GCF_014885135.2 Alexandromys fortis
ACACACCCTTGTGCATACAGACAACATGAACACACCCTTGTGTATACAGACTACATACACACACCCTTGTGCATACAGACTACATGCACATATCAATACTTACAATTCTACAGAAATACCAGTGAGCCAGGGACTGCAGAGGAGCTCAGTGGTTAAGAGCACTTGCTACTGTTGAAGAGGACCAGAGTTTAGTTCCCAGCACCCACATCAGGCTCACAATTGTCTGTAACTTCAGCTCCAGGTGATCTGACACCTCTCCTGGTCTCCATAGGTACCTGCATGCACATGTGCAGTGTGTGTGCACACACAAATAACAAACAAAATAAAATCCTCTCTAAAATAATGGACCACACGAGATAAGCTACAAATCCAGAGTCGCCCGGTACAGCACACTGGAGCCTGTGACATATCGTTTCCTGTCGCTTTTCCTGCACTCCCGGCTTAAGCAGCATTCTCCACAGTATGTGCCCAATCTTATTTCAGAAGACAAGGTTTTACATAGAAAACAAATTAAGAAACACACTTTCTTTTTTTAAAACCCAACAATTCACTGTTAATTCTCACTCATTCATGTATTCCCTCAGCCACTCAGAGACCAACCGTGCTACAGATACAAACGTCACAGCAAAGCACCATGCCAGGAAGAGGATCCTGAGCTTGCCACGGTGTCCTTACAGCATGGCTGCCTTAGGATGTCCACAGACACACCCTGTAAGTTCTTAGAGAAGGAAGACTCGTTCCCTGGGGAGTCTCCTCAAATATGCAATGTTCCCAAAGGCCATCGCAGGCATCGCAGAGGAGTTCACTGCAGGGATGTGCTCCTTCTGCCATCCCAGGGCCACTGGGTTGATGGAACCTGCGCCATAGCAGGGAGGGACAGAGCAGGATGGTGGCTGGAAGTCGGGCACTCGTTAAGCAGAAAGCAGACTAAAGCCACGATGTGGCATCAGGGCGGAGACGGGGGACTACGGGAGAGACACATAGGCTTGGAAATTCCATCTGGTATCGAATGAGGAGGGAGGAGGCAACAAGCATGACTCAGGCTTTCAGCTATTCACGGAAACAGGAAAATTCAGAGCAGGTTTCATGGGTGAAATTACAGTTCATGTCACCAGAGCGTGTTAAAAATGTTGGCATGCACAGTACACCTCTAAAACCCTCCCGGTCCATTTGTGACTCTTTGCAACAACCCTTTTGTCATTGTCTCTCTCTCACACAAACACACACACACACACACATCTGTGTTACTCCTTTTCAGCCTCTTACCACATGAGATGCTGAGTTTTTCAAATCCAAGTCAAATCTAATAGGATCAGGCTACTTCCTGAGGGGCCCAACGCCTTAACCCACAGATACCCAGGCTCCGCTTCACATTTTGGAGGCATTCTGCTGCGCATGGGCTCCCGCTTCTCCACCTTTCAGAGATTACATATGAACGAAGTGACATCAAAAACAACACTCTTTTCTAGGGGCCCAACCTCCACAAGAGTTGGCTCCAGGAAGCTGAGCTCACGAGAGGGATAGATAATCCATCTGGGGCCAAGATGCTCAGCGAGCCGTGTTTGTTACCTGGCCCCCACTCTGATATGCGCTCAGCTCAAGTATGCGATGGTCTTCAGCGGGGGATTTTAAGTTTTGCTTTCATTTGACTGCCGTCTTTCGTCTTCCCTATTAACTGGTTTAGCCATTACTGCACATAGATCAGAATGGACAATAAAAACATTTTTAAGCCGGGCAGTGGTGGCGCATGCCTTTAATCCCAGCACTCGGGAGGCAGAGGCAGGCGGATCTCTGTGAGTTCGAGGCCAGCCTGGTCTACAAGAGCTAGTTCCGGGACAGGAACCAAAAAGCTACGGAGAAACCCTGTCTCAAANGCCTGGTCTACAAGAGCTAGTTCCGGGACAGGAACCAAAAAGCTACGGAGAAACCCTGTCTCAAAAAATCCAAAAAAAAAAAAAAAAAAAAAATTTTTAAGATACTTCTGTCTGAAATCCTCCCCTGAGAAATAAATGTCATTTATGGGACCAAACAAGCAGCTGGCACACAACACAGACTTCCACCTCGTCTTCTTAATGTGAGAAAGGTCATGTTGGGAATTTTGTCTCTCTGTGATAACTTGTCGAGATAATTCCTTCGGGAATTCTGTGTCATCAGGAATGCTTTCCTAATTTTGTGTAATTAAATGTTCTCTGCGAGACAAGAGCGAGGAATAAAATGCTTAAAATGGGAGCTGAGAGCAGAAACGCAATGTGAAGCTGTGTTCCTGGGTGGTATCCGAACAGACACACAATCAGGGGGCCAGGCAGTGGAGACTCGCGCATCCTCCATCTTACTGTGTCTTACCACACGGTTAGAGAGAACTGTGTACTGCGGCCCACGCCTCCCAGAAATGCTGCTTACGTGCAACAATGTTTACAAGCATCTCCTTTGACTCCTGGGAGCGTGAATGTCACCGCACCCATCTGTTGGCCGAGGCACTGTGGGCACAAAACAGACATGATGGCCAGGCCGCTCGCAGGACCATGGGGAAAGCCAACATTTGCTGGCAGAACCAGGCCCCGGCGTTAAAGCCAAGCTGCTGAGAGCAGCGCCCCTTATTTCATGTGGTCATTGCTGGTCTCCAGGATTCCTTCTTTGGGGCAAAGACTTTTGAAACTGAACTCTTCCTTCCAGAATATGCAATGGAGGCACCTGAAGTATATTCTGCGGCCATAAATGAGCATACTAATTTAGTTAAATTGGGAAGAATACATTTAGATGTTTTGAAAGGTAAGCGATCCCTCGCCCTGAGTATCCACACAATTCTGCTACTGCTTCCTCTGTGAAGCGCTCCTGATCCAGGTGATGGAGCAGAGCTGCGGAAGACTGACAGAGCCCAAACCGTAGAAGCAGCAGCATGGACCGGATTCCACACGCTGAGTAATGTGCCAGTCAATCTGACCAAGTGTGTCACTTCTGTTCCCCCGAGACTGCCTTCTTTGTTTGCATTTAATGAGTACTGTCTTAGAAACAGTTCAAAATAAAAGACGAGGCATCCTCAGTCCCTTGGTGATGAAATGCAAATCTGTCTTGTCCTGATTCACTGCTAGAAAGCATGAGCGAAGCCTAGCTCGTCGTCTGGATTGCTGTGAAACGTTTAAAAGCAAAGGCCTCTGATTGGATTGGTTCTGTATCATGATTCGGGTATAGAGCACAAGAAATAAAGGTAGTTGTCAGGGTCAACTCAGGAGTACGGGTATTTCTGTTTTACATTTCTAGAGGGAAACTGGCTTTATTTTAATTTCATCGGATGCTGCCCCTCCCCTTTATATGAGAACTTAATTGCAGTGTTAAGAGCAGTCAGTGGCCATGCCGGCTGCTCCTACTGAGGCCCCAGGTTCAATTCCCAGCACCCACATGGTAGTTCAAAACCATCCCTTACTCCAGTTCCAAGGGATCCGATGCCCTCTTCTGACCTCCAAGGGTACGGCAAGCATGTGGCCAATAGACATATATACATAAAATTAATATAAATATGCAATTTTAAAGCCGCTAAAACAGGACCAATAAGATGGCTCAGTAGATGAAGGTACCTGCTATCAAGGCTAGTGACTGAGGTCAATACCCAGAGCCCACACGGTGGAAGGAGAGAACTGTCTCTCTACGGTCTCCCTCTGACCTCCACATGGGTGTCAGGGCAGGCACGTATTCCCCCTCACCCAATAAATAAATGAACAGCAGCTAACCGGTTCCTTAGAATACAGTATTTAACCAATTACAACTTTCTTTAGACACTATAGATGGGCAAACTCGACCAACTGAACCAGAATGAGAATGTTAAATGTCACAGCCGTCACTACTAATGTGATCTGTGATACCAAGGGTACATCCCCTGACTTCAAATTCATTCTGGCCATCTTGTATGGCTTCTCTGGAAACTTCTGTAAATCTGTGTTTTAATGAAATATATTTGTTATTCAAAAGAATGAAAAAGAAGATCCCATATTTTCTCCGACCACTTGGCTTTACTTAGCTAAGAGCTTTAATTTTTTATTAAGTTTATTTTTTCTGAGGCCGTCTCATTATGTAGCCCTGATGGGCCTGGAATTTACTGTACTGACAAGGCTGGCCTTGCACTCACAACGACCTGCCACTCTCCCTCCAGGGGCTAGGACTAGGGCATGGCCCACCATACCCAGCCAGTTAGACATTTTTTAAAAACAGAGAATGGCCTTTCCAAAAGAGACGCGGGCAAGAGGAATGGCTTTGCTTTCTTGTCAGCCACAGCACCCTGGCGGAAGAGAGGCTGTGGGTAAGAGGGCTCCTCTTTGCCTGCTGTTTTGGCTCACAAGCACTATGATCTTGTCCTGTGGAGAACTACTAAGACAGTGGCTGTTAAATGCAAATAAAAAAGAAGCAGTGTGACTGAGGCTAAGGAGACAGCACAACCCTGGCGACAGAGGGGGCACTCAATTGCCACAGAGGGAGCACTCAGTGGCCACAGAGGGAGCACTCGGTGGCCACAGAGGGAGCATGTAATGGCCACAGAGGGAGCATGTAATGGCCACAGAGAGCACACATTGGTTACAGAGGGAGCACTCAATGGCCACAGAGGGAGTACGCAATGGTTACAGAGGGAGCACTCACAGAGGTGCTCTGTTACTGTCGGGATAATGAGCTGCAGGCCTGGAAGCAAGTTAGGCCTTGGGCCCACGTGGCAGGATGATCAGGTTTGGACTAGAGAATGGGGTTTGGATCAGAAGAGGGACAGGAAGCCAGGCATAGTGGTACAGACTTGTCATCTCAGTGCTGGGGAGGCTGAGACACAAAGGTTACGAGTTTAAGGCCTGTCTAGTCTACCCAGGGAGACCGTCTCACAAAAAGAGAGCAGACCAGGAGGGACAATAAAGTGACATCCCACACAAGAAACGCCAAGAAGCGGTAGAGGAACCTGAGAAGTCCAGAGGGCAGCGCAGAGGAGCCGCGGACACAGTTTCTCCAAGGGGCAAGTCCATCTTGACACCTGTGAGCAGGGTGCCAGCGGGAATGCTACTAACGCTCATGCCTTCAGCCTCAGTTTCCCCTTCCCAGCAGACTTTACATTAAACTGAGAACACACGATGGCTAAACGTCAGGACCATTCATTCCGCCTAGCTGAGTCAAGAACAACCATGCCCACCTGGACTCTAGACCTATCCCTATGAAATGACAGAAGTTGGCTTTAAACACACACACACACAGAGAAACTTTTTCCCTCTTCCTTCTTCCTCCAAACCAGAGTTCATCTCTACAATCTTGTCAGCAAGCAATGAGATTTTTTTTTAGTAGCCCAGAGAATCCACATCCTAAGATTACTTTCGAATGCCAACTGTCTCCACAAAGTCATGGGAAGGCGTGAGAATGGGAAGCCTTTGCTCTTCTACTGCAAACCAAACAAAGCAGGATGAGACGAGGTCATACGTCCTACCCTGACCTCTACAGCACATCTGCCCAACACAGACAACAGTGGAAGCTGGGATCCAGGGTGGCTATACTGGTACAGGCGCTTGAGTCCTGTGTATTCAACTTCATGTCTCAGGACAGTTTCCTAAAAACTATCATTTCTTAGTATGCAAGCTTCCAGACGAGGTGGTTCTCGAGGGGTGAGGTCACTGAAGAGCGCTGAGTCCAAGAATCTCTGGGCAGGTGACCAGATGGCAAAGCTAAGTCCTCCTCTCAGGTCTGAGAATACCCACTTGTGCAATAAGATGATATTAAAATCTACCTCACGCCACGACTAGAGGAATGAAGTAAATGAATGTGTTGTAAACGAAGTGTGTGGCCCACGGCTGACATTCTGCCCCCTGCCTCCAAACGAAAAGTAATTCAGCACTTCAAGGAAGGCCCTTGCCGCTGCGTATCTGGGTAAAATAGCGGCATCGCTGAAGTGTAGTTAAGATAGATTAAAAATAGTGTCTGGAAAGGCTCTCCTAGGTTGGCATGCTAACTCTAAGGACAGTGTGTTCTGGGTCACAGCAGAGGGGGTCAAAGGACACCAAGACACGATGTGGGTAGGACACACCCAGGCTCATCTTGGCTTTCCCTCCGCCAGGAAGCAAGCATGGCCAATGACTCCCACATTGGTGCAAGGGCCACATTTAACCAGTGGAGCACAAAAAGTCTCATCCATGGCACACTTAGCTAGTCTCTAAACTAGGTACTTTGTCTCCGAAGGGCTGGGAAGAACAGTCTAAACCCTGATGACAAGGACCTGAAGGACTGGCAGAGCCAAGTGACTTGGGAACTCAAGCTCCAACAAACAAGGGAGGACTCTGTCCACAAGAGTGAAGCAGAGTTCCTCGGAGTGTGTGCGACCCTGGACCAGCATCACTGCCCTTACCCAGGAGCTTTTAGAAAAGCCATCCTTTCCTCCGGCCTGCTGCAGGAGGGACTCCGTGAGAGGCCTGGACACGGCCACAGCAACCCCACTGGCCTATAGTGACCTGTGATCTCAAAGCTTAAACACCTAGGAAATACACGAAAGGGAAGGAGGCTGTGAGGAACTTCGAACCAGCATTAGTGGGAGGGAGTGTTAGCTATGTCTCTGCTGGACTGCAACTCTGAAACCCAGGCTGCTTCTGGAACGAGGAAGGTAACAGTAAAATGGTCTGTTCTGCACAGAACGTCAGCTTGGGTTCCCAAAGGGCACACACTGTGTCTGACATATTTGCGGGTCGGCTAGTCCCAGTCCAAGGCCTGGCAACCAGCAGGTGTCAGCAAAGGTAGGAAGCCAACAGCGCCCTTCCCGAGAGTGGATCCTAAGTGTGGAGTTCAGTAACTGTCTCCTTCCGTTCCTAACACCATGAACCAGAAACAGCAAGGACTTTATAGGGTTGGCTATGGCTGTCCGCCCAGGCTCCACAACTATCGAAAACAGCAGGGGAACTGAGAACCTAGTTCACTCCGCCATGCCATCTCCCCATTCACCCTCTAAGCCAAGCTTGCCAGAGGCCATGTCTCCAGGTCACAGGCATCACTTCCAAATGTCTCAGAAGGGTTGTGGTGACACACTACAGTCGAGGCCCGCCATCACCACCCTCCAACCTCAGATGTCCCACCCTGACACTTCCGTACCTGTAGTAGGACAGCAGGCCATTGCCCAGCACGAACCAGCGGCGCTGGTAGCCCTTTAGGTAGTTAGTCCACTTGAGGAGCCAGCCCTTGTAGCTGTCCAGAGGAGGTGAGACCATTGGGACACTAGTCCCTGAAACTGGGCTCCCAACAGATGTCTTCGCCTGTCCTGGTCGTTGAAGGGCCTGGGGCTTTGACACCGACCTGGACTCGGGTTTGACCAGGGGCACGACCCCCACTGTTGATCCCAGAGGCAGCTGCTCCGGTGGGGTTTTGGGGAAGGCCCCTACTCTTGGGCCCGCCTCTGGCTCCGGCCACAAGCCCTGTGGCTCCGATTCCTGCCCAGCCCCTGAGGGCCCTGGCACAGACGTTGTCTGGGGCCCAGGTTCGGATCTCGGCACCGGCTCAAAAACTGGCTTGCACACCTGTTCGGACAGCAACTCCCGCTCTGGTGCCTGCACAGGCTGGAGCTGAGGCTTGGGCTCCGGCCCTGAGCCGGATGTAGACGAGTTCATGCCCGGCGCCGCCGTGTGGCAGGACAAGCAGGGGACAACCGTGAACAGCGACGAGAGCCCGCGGGAGCGGCCAGCGCAGCCGCCGCCTCGGCTCGGAGCGGCCGCTTTCCCCATAGAGCTGTGGACCCGAGCGCGGCCGAGAACGGAGTGGGGGCGGGGCGGGAAGGGAATGGGCGGGGCCTTTGGAGGGCGGGGTGGGGCGGGGCAGGGCGGGGTCGGTGGAGGAGTGGGCGGGACAGGTGGGGCCCTCACGTGAGCTGGGCGGACCCGGGCGCGCTTGGGTGCGCGTGGGTCCGCGTGGGTTTCTCCACTGCTCAGGCTCAGGTGGAACACCGTGGGCCAAGAGCTGAGCAGGCAACGTGGAAGGCACCTCGCGCTTCAGGCTCTCACCCGGAGCTGCTGTCCCGCGTGTGCCAGGCGCTAGGAAAACAATGGTGAATGCAGGCCACGAGGTGCGCTTGGGCGCAGCTCTGGACAGCGGTGGGTCTTAGCCAGCAAATCTCAGGCTCTGGGAGTGAGATCTAGGGAAATTCAGCCAGCCCAATCCCTAGCTATGGAAACTGTAGCCACTCCATGAGCTTCCTTTTGCTCGTCTGTATCATGAAGACAATGCCTCCTTGAGAGGCTGTAATAAGGTGGTGGCGGATGAGGCACATTTGGCATAGTAGATGCTCAGTAAATATTATTGCGTTATTAACTAGAGAGCTTTGTGGTACCTTTCGTCAGGGACCAGAGCGGGAGATGAGATCAAGGATGACAAGCTTGGGAATCAGCCCCTAGGCATGCATGTGTCAAATATGTGTGCAGCCCTTAGGGAGGGAAGCTAACTAATAAATCCTTAACAATATGTTTGGACTCCTGCAACAAATTGCCGAGCTCCCTAAGATGACAGGCCTGTCATTAGTTCTATCAAAGAGACAAGATTTGCAGAGTCAGAGGAACCAGAAAGTCATTCCAGGAGAAACCAGTGTGTACAAAGTCCCAAGTCAGGGGAGAGCAGCTTGCCTGGCAAACGGCAAACAGTTCCGGGTAGGGTAGGACACAGAACAGCTGCCGGGCACCCCACCACAAGCAATGCCCTTCATCCTACAGAAACTGGGGTGGCTGGAGATAAGGGAGATTTTCCCCCCACTTTGTTAATTTATTTGGGGGGGGGTTGTTTTAGGTGTTTTGAGCCAGGGTCTTTCTATGTAGTCCAGGCTGGCCTCCACCTCCAAATGTTCGTTTCTCAGCCGCCAGATTTCTGGGATTACAGATGTGAACCATCACATCTGGCCCAGAGCTTTCATTTTTTTAAATGCCAAACAAAAAAAAAAAAAAGGGAAAAACTTTAAAATCATTGATCTTTCATGGGGGGAAAGGTAACTCCAAGTCTGGAGCAGGAAATGCAGCGATGGACCCACCAGGAGCTGGGGCAGTGACCGATCTTGCAATGGACCTGGAATCTGGTTCCCAACACCCACATGGCAGCTCACAACCATCTGCAACTCCAGTTCCAGGGGAGCCAATGTCCTCTTATGACCTCTGTAGGCAACATATGTACAGAAGCCTATACATACAGGCAAAGCCCTTACACACGAAGGGAGGGAGGGAGGGAGGGAGGAAGGGAGGGAGGGAGGGAGGGAGGGAGGAAGGAAGGAAGGAAGGAAGGAAGGAAGGAAGGAAGGAAGGAAGGAAGGAGGGAGGGAGGAAGGAAGGGAGGGAGGGAGGGAGGGAGGAAGGAAGGAAGGAAGGAAGGAAGGAAGGAAGGAAGGAAGGAAGAACTTACCTGAGAGTTCTTGTCATACTAGAAAGCAAAGAGTTTTCTAGAGTGGTTTGAATGAAAATAGTTTTATAGGCTCACAGGGAGTGGCACTATTTGGAGGTGTGGTCTTGTTAGAGTAGGTGTGGCCTTGTTGGAGGTTGGAGTTTCAGACTCTCAAGCCAGGTCCAGTGTTTCACCCTCGCTTCCTACTACCTGCCAATCCAGATGTAGAACTCTTGGCTTCTTCTCCAGCACTGTGTCTGCCTGCATGCCACCATGCTTCCTGCCATGATGATAATGGACAAAACCTCTGAACTGTAAGCCAGCCCCAGTTAAATGTTCTGCTTTGTGAGAGTTTCCGTGGTCACGGTGTCTCTTCACAGAAGTAGAACACTGACCGAGACAGTGGGTAAAAAATACTTGCTACTCATCCTGAAAAACCGAGTTCAGTTCCCCCAGCCTAGCTAATCCAACAGTGGCAACTGTGGACGGAAAGTTGCTCAGTGCACAAGGCTGGATGTCTCAGCTAGTCTTCAGTACATGCCGGAATCCCAAAGAGGTAGGCTCCAATGCCCGTGAGGAATGGATGGGCAAGCAAGCAAAGAGGAAAGCTTAGCTTTATTGTGTCTGTTATGTAAATATTGTCAGAATCAAAATAGAGTCACTTATGCCAAATCCAAACCAAAGCAGAAGTAGGGAGCCAAAAAGGGAGGGCTCTGCTGCACACTTGAGTCTGATAATAGCTACTGGTGCATCTAAAAACCACAACTTTGCACAGAGGCCACCAGGACCTTACCTAAAGAATTTCTGCAATGCCTTATTCCACCTTAGACTGGCACCATACTTATTGATTATTCTAGCCAAGGATATTGCTGTTCATCTTTCAAAACGTATATAACCTTTGTTTTCCCTTTAAGTACTCTCCATTCAGTTGCTCATGGTAGCACTTGGGAGGCAGAGGCAGGAAGATAGTGTGTTCAAGGCCAGCCTGGGGTTACACAGCAAGTCTCAAACAACTGGAAGGCACGAGGTCTTCTGCACCTCGGCCTCCCCAGGTAAACCACTGTGACCCATCGCAGCATGCAGAGCTCAATTATAGCCCTCTGTTTCATCTATTTTTATGAATTTATTTTTGATTTGTGTACATTGGTGTTTTGCCTGTATGTATGTATGTCTGTGTGAGGGTGTCATACCCCCTGGAACTGGAGTTACAGAAAACTGTGAGCTTCCTTGCAGGTGCTGGGATTTAAACCCAGGTCCTCTGGAAAAGCAGCCAGTGTTCTTAGCTGCTCAGCCATCTCTCCAGCCCCCACAAGATACTTTTCTAAAGAAATTAAATTATGGACAGAGATAGCTCAGTATGCTCACCTGACTTACATCACAAAGACTTGATTCCCAGATGCTTGATACCCCTTGGCTTAGTGTTGATGACAGGACTTTTAAGGCTCAGGGGTTGGGATTGCAGCTACGCAGGCCATCACGCCCAGCTCTCTTTACATGAGTTCTGGGACACTGGGTAAAACCTTCACAGTGGAACGCCTAGAACTCACGCTCATCACTAGTCCTATAAGACACAAAATGGTGAGGGGGCACCCACACATTTGAAGGGTTGTCTTGTCACCATTTTCCTTGTGCCAGACCCTAGTTAGAGGTGCTGCTGCTTAATTGGATGAATGAAGTGCAGTGGGCTTAATTGGACCCCGAGGTAGCAGGGGCCAGGTGGCAGCACTGACTTGCCAAAGACGAGGTGACTGTAGTTATCATAATAGGCAGTATAGACAAATCAGTGTTCATCATGGCCTGGCCCACGATGGGCAGCACAGGCAAAACGAACATTATGAAGGCATGAAATAGATGAAAAGCCTGCTGCATTTTCTTTTGATCTGTCTAAGTGGAAAAAATTTCAAGCAAAAAAACAAAAGACTACATTGGATCGTGCCAAAAGGGAATCTTGGCCCATGAATCAATTTTCAGATTTGAGCTAGTTTGCAGACCCAGAACCCCTCGAAAGGAGGGACAGCCAGGTTCCCATGAGGTAGGACTTGATAAAATACCTAAAGGTTTTACCGTTAGCCTTTCTCCATTCCTTCCCCAGAGAGACCTATGGCCTTTTACAAGGGAACTGTACACTGGGGGAAAGGAAACAATCAGACCTTCCAGAGTCTATTAGACACTGATTCTGATATGACATTGATTTCTCAAGATCCCAAGAAACCTGTGGTCCTCCAGTTAAAGAAGGAGCTTATGGAGGCCAGGTGATTAAGGGAGTTTTGGCTGAAGTCCAACTCAGAGTAGATCCAGTGGGTCCCCAAACTCATTCTGTAGTTATTTCCCCAGTTCTAGAATTTATAATTGGGATAGATATACTTGAAACTCTGTGGAGTTTCAAGGTCACTGCCACCACCAAGAAGCATGTTGTCGGCTATTCATAAACATCGTTTAAGTGCTTTGTGGCAGAGCCTCTTCAAAGAGCTGCAAGGTCTTTGCAGCTAACGTTGAATCAGAAAGTCTATTTTAAATGAGATGCACTTGCCTCTAGCAAACAGAGCCTGCCTGAGAAAGCGCTGCTAACAAGAAGTCATGCTTAACTTTGTTCTTTGGTGTCTAGAATTTCTTCCCAAGCTCTCTCAGGTTTTATGTGGATGTAGTCAGCCCCATGTTGGGCACCATTTGTTGACAGGGGTTTCTGTCCCATCTAGTCCTGCAGTCATTCAGTCCCAAAGAAACACACAGAGGCCTGCATTAATAATAAACTGGCTGACCTATTAGCTCAGGCTTCTTATTAACTAACTCTTTTTTTATTATCTAACTCTTATATCTTAAATTAACCCATAATTCTCATCTGTGTTAGCCCCATGGCTTGGAAGCTTTTATTAGTGAGGCATTCTCATCTTGCTTCCTCTGCATCTGGGTGACAACTGCAGACTGAGCCTTTCCTCTTCCCAGAGTTCTCCTATTCTGATCAGCCTGCCTATACGTCCTGCCTGGCTACTGGCCAATCAGCATCTTATTAAATCAATACAAGTGACAAATCTTTGCAGGGTACAAGACCATTGTCTCACAGTATGACCATAAGGACTGCCAGAAGCAGTTTGCTTTCGGTTGGCAAGGCCAGCACTGCATGGTGATTTGCTAGAAAATGGCCCCTGAAGGTTGTGGCACTATTAGGAGAGATGGCTTTGTTGGAGTGGGTGTGGCCTTGTTGGAGGAAGTGTGTCACTGCGGGGCAGGCTTTGAGGTCTCGTGTATGCGCAAGACACTGCCCAGTGTGTTGATCCATTTCCTGTTGTTTGCAAGATGTAGGATTCTCAGCTCTTTCTCCAGCACCATGTCTACCTGCATACTGCCATGTCCCACCATTATGATAATGGACTGATCCTCATGTTAGTATTCAGGCATTTGTACTGGCCTGCTCTTGGGGTCCTGACAGGATACACCCTCAGCTGTAGCCACCAAGAGCACCTCCATGCACATTCGCTATGTTCCCTTTTAAAAGCGCCCTGCTCTCGTCCAATCTGTCTCCTTGTGTTGCTCTCTTCTCTCCTCTCTTCCCTTCTGCCGCTTCTGTACCCAGAGGCTGGTTTCCTCCCCGCCTTTCCCTCTTTTTATGTTCCCTTTTCCCTAATGAAAACCTCTCTGTGTGACCTCTGTCACATAGCATCTTTCTCTCTTGTGCAGCTTTTTTTTTTAATTACAACATTGGTTCCCTGACAAGGAAAGACTCTCCTGGTGCTTCCACCTGTCTGCAGGCAGTTTGAGGCACACCAATACCCTAGAACCCAGCCCATATGTGACTCCATCCAAAACTGGCATGATTGGTGACCCCTCCCCCTTCCTTACCTCCGCCTATTTCCCATGAGTGGGGACTCAACTCTCGTAGTTTCTCACCTTTTGGCCTCATTAAGTACTGGTACCAGGCAACAACGGGCTCTCTTGGGTTCAGAGCCCTCAGCCCAGTCCCTTTGCGTGACAACTCACTGGGTGGCCTGTGTCTTTCTTGGACCCTTGAGTCCTTCGGGCTTTGCCCTATTGCCCCACTCCTTGAGTGACGACTCTCTGGGGTGGTTTGTGCCTTTCTCGCGGACCTCACTTGATAAAAAGTCATTGGATCTTATTCTGACTCACTCATAGGGAATAAGCCTACCAAAAATCTGCTTCCCGGCACTTTATATCCTGATACTTATGGGACTTTTGCAACATTCTGTCGGCGATCTGATAGATGGAAGGAGGTGTTACCCCTTCACTCTTCCACTTTCCCCCTCCCCCAATAAGCCTCTTACACTAACTCTGTTGCATGCGCCATATTTGTTCAGTGGCAGAGTTCACTGAAAGGTAATCACTTCACTCTGGGACCCTACTCACCTCCTCCACCTTCAACAGATCCTCTCTTCCACCTGCAACAAATCTGCTTTCTTGTTCACTGCCAGCTTCACCTTCCAGTCACTGTTGGCAACTGAGCCGATTCCCCTGGATGTGAGGCTTTCCTTTCCAGTCCTCTCTTCACCTTCTGGCTTTTCTCAAAGTCCTGGTACCAGGTGACTGTGTCTCTAGGGCTCAGATTCCTTGGCCCCTGCTCTGTAAGCTTGATGAAACACGAAGCAGCCTATGCCCTTTCAGAATCGACCCTCTCCGAATTTCTGGGGCACTAGGAATCGCAGACCCTTGGGTCTTATTTCTCTGCTTCATTTATGGGAACTGTGGCATGCACCTCCTTGCCCCCACTGGGATGTGTTTGGAGACCCACAGACCATCCCCTAATCAGCTGTTATGGCAGGACTACCGCAGAGCTGGGGGCGCAAAACCATACAACTAGTCGGGCGATGCTGTGGTGATGGGAAAGGATCCGGCGCTTTCAGCCCTGGGGAGTCTACTTAGATCCACCTCGAACAGCATTTTCCAGGTCCAGGTGAGCCTGGACAGTGAAACAGCGCAGCTACTCCAGAACATGAGAAGCACCCCAGCTTTCCCAGGTGCCCCAAAGGTGAATGACACCCCCCATCAGCAGGACATAGTCTTGAGAACATGGTGTCCTCATTCACACCTCATCTACTACTACTTTTAACACCTCACTTTTTTATAATAAAGGGGAATCTGTACCGGCCTGCCCTTGGGGTCCTGACGGGAGTGTTAGCATTTAGGCATCTGTACTGGCCTGCCCTTGGGTCCTGACAGGATTCCTCCTCAGCTAAAACCACTAAGAGCACTTCCTGTGCATGTTCACATTTTAAAATGCCCACCTCGCATCTCTCTTCTGTTTCTCTCTGTCTCTCTGCCTCTCTCTGTCGCTCTCTCCTTCTCTGCCTGTCTCTCTCCCCCACTTTCTCTCTCCCTGCCCCCCTCTTCTCTTCTGCTGCTCCAGTCCCCAAAGACCAGTCTCCCCACTCCCCCTTTTTATGTTCCCTTTTCCTCTAATAAGAACCCCTCTACATGAACTTTGTTGCACGATGTCTTTATCTCATGTGCCATTTTTTATTACAATACCTCTGAAACTGTAAGCGAACCCCAATTAAATATTTTCCTTATAAGAGTTGCCATGGTCATGGTGTCTCTTCACAGTAATGAAAACCCTAAGATAATACCATTGAAGTTTTAGCTCCAGGATATATTAATTCTCCTGCCCTGTGTCATAATTTAGTTAGAAGGGATCTTGATTTCTCTCCCACAAAATATCACACTGATGCATTATGATGTTGACATTATGCTGATTAGACCAAATGAACAGGAGGTAGCAACCACTTTGAACTCATTTGTAAAACATATGTGCATCAAAAGATAGACAATAAATCCAACCAAAATTCAAGGGCCTTCTACTTCAGTGAAATTTTCAGGAATTTGTCTGGCAGTGGTAGCACACGCGTTTAGTCCCAGTACTTGGGAGGTAGAAGCAAGAGGATCTCTATGAACTCAAGGCCAGCCTGGTCTACAAAGTGAGTTCCAAGACAGCCAGGATTTCACTGAGAAACCCTGTCTCGAAGAAAAAAAATTCTTAGGAGTCCAGTGGTGTGGGCATGCAGAGACATTCCTTTCAAGGTGAAGGATAAGTTACTGCACCTGTGCCTCCCACCACCAAGACAGAAGAAGCACAATGTTTAGTTGGCCTGTTTGGAGTCTGGAGACAGCACATTCCCCACTTGGGTGTGGTTCTCCAGCCCACAGACCAAAAGCAGCTGGCTTTGTATGGGACCTGGAACAGGAGAAGGCTCTTCAGGAGGTCCAGGCTGCCATGCAGGCTGCTCTACCACTTGGACCATATGATCCAGCAGACCCGATGGTGCTTGAGGTGTCAGTGGCAGCTAGGGATGCTGTTTGGAGCCTTTGACAGGTCCCTATAGGTGAATCACAGAAGAGACCTTTGGGATTTTGGAGCAAGGCTCTGCCATCAGCCATTGTTAGATTAGCTGGACTGCAGCCTGAAGGCCATTTCAATAAATCTCTCTCTCTCTCTCTCTCTCTCTCTCTCTCTCTCTCTCTCTCTCTCTCTCTCTCTGTGTGTGTGTTT
>NW_026067920.1:6517901-6539871 GCF_014885135.2 Alexandromys fortis
GAGAGAGAGAGAGAGAGAGAGAGAGAGAGAGAGAGAGAGAGAGAGAGAGAGAGAGAGAGACTAGGCAGGGTATGGTTGAAAATCTCAAAGTTCCTGTGTCACACTGCCTCTAACAAGGCCACACCTCCTAATCTTTCTAATTCTATCAAAGAGTTCCACTCCATGGTGGCTAAGGATTAAAATATGTTTTTGGTGACAGGGTTTCTCTGTGTAGCGCTGGGTGTTCTGGAACTTGCTCTATAGACCAGGCTGGCCTCAAACTTAGAGATCCGCCTGCCTCTGCATCCCGAGTGCTGGATGTGTACTACAGGAGTGTCCCGCCCCACCACAAAGGCTGGGCCATTCTTAACTCGGTGTTACTCATCTCCTAGCTTCAATACTGTCCACATCTGTCCACATCTGTCCACACCTTCTCTCTCGGAGCGTGACTGTGAGTGCAGGCATACTTACGCCTTGGCCTGTGTGTGCTGGGGAAGAGCTCGCAGGACAACTTTCAGGAGACAGTTCTTTTCTTTCCCCGTTGCTGTGACAGGGTCTCTCTTGTTGTTCTACTGCACTGCTGCATGCTCTGGGCAAGCCGCCCCTCAGGTTTCTGGATGGTTATCTGGTCTGTAGTTACGGACACACGGCACCTCACCTGGCCTCTTACGTGGGTTCTGGGACTTGAACTCTGGTTGGTTGTCAGGTTTACATGGCCAGCAATTTTACTTCCCAAGGAACCTCCCCATCCTGAAGCATTCTTCTTCCATCTTCTCCCCAGACTCCTCTTTTGTGTTGGACTGATTGGATCGCTATCAGTTTTTGATTTGCATGTGTGCATGTGTGTACAATGTGTGTAGATGTACAGTCACCCGTGTAAGTGTGGGTATGCACATACTATAGTCAGAGGACAGCTTGGTTGTCGGCCTTTTTCTTTTACCCAGTTTGAGATAGGGTTTCCTTGTTGTTTTCCTGTTGTGCACGCTGGTCTAGCTGGCTTGCCAGCTTCCAGGATTCTCCCATATCTGTTTCACATTCCCCTGCTCCCAGGAGTGCCCGAATTATAGATGTCCACATTTATAGTCCAGCTTTTATCTTACACAGGTTCCGGGCTTTCTCAGTTAGATCCTAACGTTTCCAAGACAAGTGTTCTATCCCCGGAGTCTTTTCTCCAGCCCCAGTCTCAACTATGTAATTTCATTCATAAATACATCAGTTACTTTCCTAAACCTGTGCTAGGGCACAATGGCCAAGGCAACCCATAAAAGAAAGTATTTAATTGGGGCCTTACAGTTTCGGAAGATTAGCGTCCATAACCATCATTGCAGAGAACATGGCAGCAGGTAGGTTTCCACTTCCCACCCCGCACAGTGGTTTACAACCTCCTGTAGCTCCAGTTCATGGGGTCCCCAATGCCCTCTTCTGGTCTCCACAGGCACCAGGCACTCATGAGTTGTACAGACATACACATATATAAAAATTTAAAAATATTTTAAAAGAAAAGTATTTTACTAGTTTTTACCTGAGGAGAAGAAATGTTACCTGTATTTTTACATGCTTGTGTAAACAGAGATAGACAGATAGACAACTGTCCAGAGCAGAAATTCCCCCTCTGCGTTAGGTGAGTCTGGGCGTGTGTGTGTGTGTGTGTGTGTGTGTGTGTGTGTGTGGCTGCTTGAGGTTATTAGGAAGTAGTTGAATCTCTAGGCCTAGTGGGAGGTTTTCAGTTTCAGTCACTGGGGGAATTCCTTGAGTAGGTGGTGAAAATCCAGCCCCTTCTTCCCAGCCACTGTAAGGTGAGTAACTTTGCTCCACAGTGCCATTACTACCATCTTTGCCTTGATATCGGCCCCCAAGCAGGGTTGTGCCTGATGAACGTCTCTCTTCATGAATAGAGTATCCTTGGTATTTTATTATCTCTGGTAATAAAACATAAATAAGGATGCAATGCACATATGGGCTCACAGGCCAGTAATAAAGTCTGTCAGGTGTGATGGCCCCGTGACTGCACTCCTAGCAATTTGGAGACTGAGGCAGGAGAATTGTAAGTTTTGGGTAGCGTGGGCTACATAGTACCAGACCAACCAGAGTTACATAGCAAAATCCTTCTCAAAACATAAAAATGAACAACAGAAAAAAGGTAATAAAATCCCCCCTTTAGTTTTTGTCTTCTCACTGCCACTTAGCTTCATAACTTATAGCCTTCTATAGTCCTCATAACCCATAGCCTTCTATAGTCCTCATAACCGATATAGCCTTCTGTAGTCCTCATAACCGATATAGCCTTCTATAGGTCTGATAACCCATAACCTTCTATAGACCTCATAACCTACATCCTTCTATATTTCTCATAACCTATGCCTTCTATAGTTCTCATAACCCATAGCCTTCTATAGTTCTCATAACCCATAGCCTTCTATAGTTCTCCTTGCTGTGGAATGTTTAGAGTTTACTCTTCTTTCTATATTTTCATTTCAGTGAGAGTCTCAGGGAAGATGGAAGACAAACATGGGTACTTGTCAAATGCCTTGAATTCTAGCTTTGGAACTTCCAAATCTCAAAGCCAGAGACTTGAAATATGTGGAAAGATCATAGCCTACATAATATACCAGAAGGCATGTCTATTAAAGAGTGCACACAGTATATGAAGACCGTGGATGCCTTAGGGCTGTTCTAGCACGATGCACTAAAGTGGGTGGTGTGGTGCTCTCTGTCCCTCCGTGTCACGTCACATAGTCTGTACTCGTAAGAGTCTGTGCACATTGCACGCATTACAGCTGAGTACTTGTCTAGTTGGTTAATGTACTGGTTGTTTTGTCACTGAGAGCAAAATGCTCAGCAGGGGCAGATTAAGAAGAGGAAGATTTATGTGTGCTCATAGTTTAGAGAGGCTTTGTCTGTGACAGGAAAGCAGAGCAGTGCAGGTCACAGGAGGAGGGGTGTGAGCAGTGCAGTCACAGGTGTGAACAGGCAGGTCATAGGAGGAGGGGTGTGAGCAGTGCAGGTCACAGGTGTGAGCAGTGCAGGTCACAGGAGGAGGGGTGTGAGCAGCGCAGGTCACAGGAGGAGGGGTGTGAGCAGTGCAGGTCACGGGAGGAGGGGTGTGAGCAGTGCAGGTCACGGGAGGAGGGGTGTGAGCAGTGCAGGTCACAGGTGTGAGCAGTGCAGGTCACAGGAGGAGGGGTGTGAGCAGCGCAGGTCACAGGAGGAGGGGTGTGAGCAGTGCAGGTCACAGGTGTGAGCAGTGCAGGTCACAGGAGGAGGGGTGTGAGCAGCGCAGGTCACAGGAGGAGGGGTGTGAGCAGCGCAGGTCACAGGAGGAGGGGTGTGAGCAGTGCAGGTCACGGGAGGAGGGGTGTGAGCAGTGCAGGTCACGGGAGGAGGGGTGTGAGCAGTGCAGTCACAGGTGTGAGCAGTGCAGGTCACAGGTGTGAACAGGCAGGTCATAGGAGGAGGGGTGTGAGCAGTGCAAGTCACAGGTGTGAACAGGCAGGTCACAGGAGGAGGGGTGTGAGCAGCGCAGGTCACGGGAGGAGGGATGTGAGCAGTGCAGGTCACAGCCAGAGGGGTGTGAGCAGTTCATGTTTCTATATGGCCGGAGACCAGGAATCAGACAGCATCCACAAGAAGGGATTAGTCTATAACCCTCAAAGACTGGAATCCCTGGAATGAAAAAAAAATTAAAAATCACTCTTAGCATTAATAAATTCCTTAAATTCATACTTGTAAACACTTCTAATGTTCATTTTCTTGTGAACAAGCAACGATGGGGAATGGGGAAATTTGACTCCCTAATTCCCTAAGCAGCCAGGCTGCTCTTCCGCCAACACCACACATCTTCAACACTCTACCAATGCCCACCACCTGAAGTCATGGCCTCAGGCAGGCCTGTGTGGGTGAGGGGCAGCCTTTTTGTTGTCACCAGACTTAACTCTAGCTGATCCTGAAGCCATTTCCACCTAGAGAAGGTGGGGCCTTTGGTGCCCAGCAGAGGGACAGCTGACACTGGTGTTAAGAGGCAAGGCTGTGATTGGTCCCAACAGCCCTACTCTAGCTGCCTAGGCCAGGGTCTCAGGCTCATTCACTGAGGTTGACAGAAGATGCCTCCTCTAATGCTGCCCTGGTAGGGCCAAGGAAGCTCCTCTTGTGGCCTGGGCATCCACGTACACTTGCACAGGCACACACCCACAAATAGATAAATTAAAACAGTGAAATATTTGGTTAATCCCCAGCAATGAAAAAAAGTACATTTTCGTCTATCAACAAGGCATGTAAGCAGCAGTAATATGACATTTACACTGAATCGGGTTTGATAAGTCATCTAGGAAGGATTTAAAGTACAGGAAGGCTTGTGGGTCGGGCTCAGAGGTAGAATCCTTGATGGTGCTTGAGGCCACGAGTTTGATTTCTCCAGACACACACACACACACACACACACACACGCGCGGAACTGTATAGTTTATATTCTTCAAAGACATTCTTATTATGGATTTGAGGGCACATGGACTTTCTATCGATGGAACCAAGCCCTGCAGCCGCTAAAGGGCAATTGCACTCTAATTATTCTCAATTTCCAGAAAAGATGAAGCTCCTCGTACAAGTCAGAGCTGGGATTCCTGCGCAGAGTCGTGCACAGATGGCTACAGAGCCCACACAGCAGAAACACCAAGTTCCCTCAGGCAGCAACAGGCAGCGCTCCCAGCAGCAGTGGGTGGGCAGGAGCTCACGGTTCAGAGGCTCCCAAAGCCTTCAAATGCAGGGCCAGACACCACCAGCCACGGGTTTCCCCTGGCTCACTTCCCCTAGTGAGCCAGTAAACTCAGGGCAAAGAATGAGAGTCCATTTTGTTCACTCGCCTTCGATAGCTACAGCAACATCTGGGACGTATTTTTTTAATGTGTTAATATTTTAAGTTGTGCATGTGTCTGTGTGGGGGAATGTGCAGTTGCCCATGCAAGTCAGAGGCATTGGACCCCATGGAGCTGGATTATCGGTGGTTTTGAATCACCAGATAGACGTGGGTGCTGGGAACTGAACTCCCAGTCCTCGGGAAAAGTAGCAAGTGTTTTTAACCACTGAACCATCTTTCGGGCCTCAGTTGGCCATAGCTGAGCATCCAGAAGAGATCACCTTAGTGAAAATCTACACACATATAAGCGTTATAGTTAGAGTCAGTTGGAGAGTTGACAGGCAGGCAGGCAGAGCACAGCAGGCGCCCAAGAAACCGAGAAACCGCACCAACAGAGCACAGACAGGATGTTGTGATGCAGATGACTTGGATTTCTGACCAGCCTTTCCTTTATTCCAGAGGCAACTGTGAAAGGCCTTGTTGCCAGGAAAGGGGTCCATTTGCATCTTTTGGCCAAGGAATGCCTACAGCAGGATCTCAAGGACCCACCAAAGCCCATGTGGTACAAAAGATTGGTCCACAAGGAGATGGGTTGGGAGGTGGTAAGATCTGTAGGAGGTTAGGGAGGCCTATAGGACACAGACAGCACCACCCTGGAGCAGCATGCTACATGGTCTCCACTTACTCTCTTCCCTTCTGCCCCCTCCCGTGAGCTGAGCAGTGTTGCTCTGCTGTGTGCCTGCAAGATGTGCAGCTGCCTCTCCAGTGACTTCCTTCTCACCCTGGAGGTCTGTCCCTGTATGGCAGCCACTGGTGGCCTGTCCCAGCACAGTATGGCAGCCGCTGGAAGAGACTGTGACTTTGCTGCTGAAGTGTTTCCCTGTGGTCACCAATGTTGTACCCCCCCCACTCCCACTGCTCTCTCCCTGTCTGTATGTCTGTCTGTGTCTGTATGTCTGTCCCTCTCCCCATTCATTTTCTACTTAGCCTGGGATGACCTAGAACTTGCTATAGAGCCCACACTGGCTTTGCTTCTCTCCAGCCTCAGCCAACTGAATGCCAGAGTTAGCCGTATCACCACCACACACTGCTGCTTGCTTACTTGTTTGTGTGAAGACCTTCCAAAAGGGTGGGTTTACATTTTCTGTGAATTTTGACACACTTATGATGACTAGATTTCTAAAACCTTATATTTTAAGGCAGGTGTGAGATTTGAGTACTCAATCCTGGTACCCAGGAAGCTGACACAGGAGGATTGCTTTGTTTGAGTCATTCCTGGGTTACCTGGAGAGTTCTAGATCTGTGAGACATCAGTGTGAGTCCACTCTCTCTTTTCCTCTCTCTCTCCCTCTCTCTCCTCTTTCCCTTTCTCTCCCTCTCCCTGACTCTCTCTTCCTTTCTCCCCCTCTCCCCTTCTCTCTCTCTCTCTCTCTCTCTCTCTCTCTCTCTCTCTCTCTCTCTCTCTCTCTCACTCACACACACACACACACACACAAGAGTTCAGGAACAAGAATCTAGAAATGTAGATTCTTCCATTATCCAGTATTAGGGGAGTGTAGAGCTTTGGTAAACACCATCAGATAGTGCCAGAAGAAACAATGGGCTAAATACAAACTCTAGTTTAACTAACCCCCCCAAAAGGCAATTTGTATCTGAGTTTTACCTTGAGATTGTAAAATTCCTTTATTCATGCCTAATGCTTGCTTCTTGCTATAAAAGGGGAGTTCAGAAACTGCCCATTGCCACAGACTTACGAGTCCATCTTCGGCTGTGGTCTCAACTCTCAACTAGCTGATAAGCTTTTTGTGCCCCATAGGGTTTTATTTTTTTTTAATTTTTTTCTGGAATAAAGTTTGCTTCTGGTGTAAAAACCTTTGGTGGTCTGTTCCCATCTTTGTGCGACTCCTGTGGACCCAACAATAAGCACCTACATACAAGCTTTGCCACACGGCCTCACAGTGCGTCACTGTTCTTAGCTCCTAGGAAGAACTTGATGGGGTAAATGAAGATGCCTGAGCCAGCTATTCTGCCATTGCACCCGAGTAAAGAGCAGAGCTTAGATTTATTGACTAGTCTCTGACCCTCTTAGACTGTCTTCTCTCATCTGATTTGAGCTACCTGGCTTTATTAGGACCCAGTTTCTACCACTTCTTCCAGGAGGAATTCTCTGAGAAGCTGAAGACTGCCACCTAGGCTTCTATTAAAAGCATCTCCGGAGAGCCAGGCCTGGTGACACACACCTTTAATCCAAGCATGTAGGAGGCAGAGGCTGGTAAATCTTTGTGAGTTCAAGGCCAGCCTGCTCTACAGAAGGAGATCCAGGACAGCAAAGGCTACATAGAGAGACCCCATCCCAAAAAATAAAAATTAAAAGCATCTCTGGGAAGGATGTCCTCACACTGTCCCTGCCATGATTCTGCTGGGCAGCCAGGTATAGCTGCATCAGCCGCGGAATACAGAAGCAGTGGAACCGAGGCTAACGTAGCCAAAGGTAGCGGGATGGGAAAGCCAGCAAGCTGCACCTTCTTGGTGATCTAATAGTAGAGAGGATGCAGGGATCTCACAGCCTAGACGGCTGTTCCCTCAGCAACGCCAGGGCAGTCATGGAGACGGCCAGCAGCATTCCCTCTGCCAAGTGTTCATCACTTTGTGAACACCGCTGGGTGTCAGCACTGTCAGCACCTGGCACCATGTTAGCTGGTGTGTCGCCGATCTCCCCCACGTCCTCCCTGGTAGACAGCGTATGAGCAACCCACACACCCATATGAGGCAACAGTTTCCTCAGAGTGGGGCTGTCCCTCCAAGGGGATGTAGGTGAGCTCTGGCTGCCTGAGGCCTGAATTCTCTGCCCCCACAGTGAAGCACTTTGGACAACCACCCAAAACTTTGTGAGACTAGGGTACTCATTGACTCTCAGATACTCAGTCCCAGAACCTTCGGAAATGTTCCAAGTGGGCAGACCAACCCAAGAACTCCCACTGAAAGTCACCGTATGAAGTGATAGTAAAACTCACGCCACGTGCTGCTGTGTAAGTGTAGGACATCTGCCTGAGCAGGGCGGGGTCTGCTGCCAGGCACTCCGCCGGAATTTACCGACTTTGCGCGTGCAAAGGCCCGTGCCACAGCGCAGGCTCTGAGAAACGGAAAGGAAGTGTGAAGACCAATCTCCTCCTGTCTGTTGCTATGGGAACAAGGAACAGAGAGGTTGCTAGAAAGGCAGCAGGTCCCAGCCTGCATTCTAGCCTGACTCTGTGGGCTCTATCCTCACAGCGCTGCTGACTTCCAGAGTCAACATCTGGACCAGGCTATGAACAGTGAAGCTGTGTAACACTTTCTTGTCGACTAAGGGCTGGGCCGGGGCTGGGGCTGGAGCTCCATTGATGTAACTCATGCCTCGCATGCATGAAGCTTCATGTTTCATCCCCAGCCCCACATAAACTGGGTGTGGGACACACACTTGTAATCCTGTCACTCCATAGGCAGAGGTGGGGGCAGAAAGATCAAAAGTTTAAAAAAATTTGGCTACTTGAGTTCAAGGCCGTCCGGGGTCACATGAGACCTTGTCTCAAAAATAAAGGAAGAGCCATGAGATGGCTCAATCGGTAAAGGCACTTGCTGCCAAGTCTGATAGATGACCTGAATTCGCTTCTGCGGACCCACATGGTGAAAGGAGAGGACCAGCTCCCAGAACATATCCTCTCCCAAACTCACACCATTTCACAAACACATTAAATAGTAAAAATGTAAAAAAAATAAAAATAATAAGAGGGGAGGAAGGCTGCCTAGGCTGCATCAGTCTCCTTTTCTTACTAGAAGACCCAGGGAATTAAGTGATTTGGCCTCCCCCTCCACAATCTGATACCCCAGCAAGAATGGCGCCTCCAGCACAGCCTAGCTTTGACTATAATGTAAACATCTGCTGCCCCCTGGTGGTCATTACAGGCTCTGTCCCAACCTGGAGCGTGGGCTCTTGGGCACATCTGGGTCTGAAGTAGCTTATGACCTCTCTTTTCAAGACGCTTTGCACCATTTACTGTGTGGAGTCCTCCCTACAGTTCTGAGGGATCAGGGGAGCAGATGATCCAATTCCCACTTTACAAGTGAGTGGCAGCACCAGAACGCTCCAGCCCACCCTTATCTGAGCTTGGCAATCAACCCCCAACTGCCAGCCTCAGTTACCTTTCTGTTCAATAGAGTGCACAAGACAACAGAATGGGCTCTTCCATGTGCCGAGATTCCAGAGTTAAGATCTCACTTGCCTGATATAGGAGTGTATCAGGACAGAGACACTCCCATGATGTATTTTCCAACGCAGATCAGAAAAAAAAGTGTCACAGCAAACATGAAAACTAGTCCCTCCACCTCTGTGCTCTGTGTTGAAGGGTCACATGCATGGGTGGATAGGTGTGTGAGTGCATAGACAGACTGGAAGGTGGATAGCTGGAAGAATAGGATGGGTATGGGTGGACGGATAGGCGGATGGGTGGACAGGTGGGTGGGTGTGTAGGAGGTCCAACTGCTTTGGCCTTTTGATAGGCAGAACTTAGGTAGGCACAGAGAAGACAGAACTGAATGCTGGGAAGAAGGGCAGAGTGGAAGATGCTATGGATCTCCTGCCTGAGACGGACGCTGGTTAGACTCTTTCTGGTAAGCCACAGTCACATGGCGATACACAGATTAATAGAAATGGGTTAAATTAAGATGTAAGAATTAGCCAATAAGAAACTAGAACTAATGGGCCAAACAGTGATTTAATGAATGCAGTTTCTGTGTGGTTATTTCAGGTGTAAGCTAGCCAGGCAGCAAGGATGGAACAAAGGGCCCCTCATCTCCATGCAACAAGTAGATGCTTAGAGGACACATGCATAGGTGGGTGAATGCATAGGCAGATGCATGGATAGGTGGGTGGATGCTTAGAGGATGCATGGATAGGTGGGTGGATGCATGGATAGGTGGGTGGATGGATAGTTGGATAGTAGGATGGATGGATGGATGGATGGATGGATGGATGGATGGATGGGTGGGTGGGTGGGTGGGTGGATGGGAAGAACAGATGAGGAGACAGGTGATAGGTTGGTTGGTACATGTATAGACCAGTGGACATATGAATATGAGGGTGGGTAGATGAAAGAGGCAGAAACCTAAGAACTTGAGATCACTGTTAGTAACTGGAAGCAGCCTCACTTCCTGTTGCACAGACCATGCTCTGATTCCAGCCACCTTGCCCCATTTCCAGGCTGCTCTGGATCCACCGAGCTGGAGTTCTGGTCTTTGGCCCTAACTGGCAGCTGTGAGGAACAGTGATGTGACGGAAGGGGGCGCCCTGCCTTTGTAGTGTCCACCACTGTGCTGCAGCCAGGGGTCTTGGGGACACAAACAGGAGCTGCAACTGGGCTTTCTTCAGAAAGAAGCCTCAGCCATGGCTGAGGGCAAACTCTGCTCGAAAGGAAGTTCAGGACCCGAGGGTGTGGGCTGGCGTGCTACAGGCATGCCCTGTGCCGGTAAGCTTCTTTAGCTCTGTCTCAGTTTTCCCGCCTGTAAATGGGCGACACAAGGCACTTGTATGAGGAATGGAGGATGTAAATATAAAACAGACTGCTTGTCAAGGGCTCAGGAAATGGAAGGCCCCTTCCTTTTGTCCTTGATCATGGAGAAATTCTAGAGAGGGCAGAAACGTGGCCACTGCACAGATGACAAGTTGTTGGGTTGGTTTTAACTGGGAACTTGTCCCAAGACCTTTGAGGTAATGAAGTACCTCTGAGGGTAGTGGGGGAAGGAGTGAGTGGATTTCTGGTAGGGGTCTTAAGCACAAGGATATTCCGCAGAGCACCCAATGCTGATGCTCAGAACAACTTTAACAGTTCCAGGACAGTAATCAGTAAGCCCGTGCCCTTGACTTTGAACAAATACCTCCATCACCCACCTCTCTCTTGCCTAACCTAACTTCTCTTAATAGCCAGTCCATGCCAGAATGATTGACAAGGTCTTCAGCCACCTGCTAGAAAAGATCCGTGGGTCTAGTTCGGGTCTGCTGACAATGGAGAAATCACGGAGACTAGATTAAGGATGAGCTGTGCTCAGGTTCAACTCTCTGCCCTCCACCCCACCTGCAGTGGCAAACCAGGGAATCACGGACTATGCTTGGTAGGTGAACTTCTGCTCAAGACAAGCATAGGTTTGCCTCCGATAGCTACTAAATGTGTGTCTTTGCATGGGACTCATAGTCTCTGAGCTTCAGCTCTCGCCCACAAAGGGGGCTATAAAATCACTGTTGAAGTATTCAGGGAGGTCACGCTTGAGACAAGTGGAGCCTGGCACGTGGATGTTCAGTGCTGTGTTTAGGCTACAGAGCTGGGGATGGAATCCAGGACCTTGTACATGCTTGTCAGGTGCTCTACCATGAAGCTACATCCCAGTCCAAGACATGTTGGTTTTTAGGTAATACATCACTTGATTTGCACTCCATGTGTGCACAGATGCATGTGTGTATCCACTGGACTGCAGAATCTTGAGCCCTTCCTGTTTTCCCACATGTTCTTCCTGTACTATACCTCTCCAATCTTCTGCCATCTCTTCCCTCTGATGCTTCTTCCTCCCAATACCTGCAGCCTCTCCTGAATATAACACTTCTTTTGTCCCACGTACATGCAGTAACCTATGTTTGTTATTAAAAATGAAAAGATATTCAGATGTGACTTGTTAAACGCCTCAGTGGTCGACATGCAGGTTCTTTACCCTCACTCCATTTCCGGAGTGTCTCAGTCTTGAGGGCTCTTGTTGGTGTGTCACCAGGAGCAGGTGTCAAGGTTTCCAAAGACTGTGCCCTTCCCAGTGTCTGTCTTCTCATCTGTTTGACCTTGAAAATATATTATATGTTTTCTATGATGACTATAATTTTGATTATAATTATTAACTACTAACTTGCATTTCTTTATATCCTAATTAGTTGATAATAACATTCAAGAACTAGAAATTTGTATTACATTGTTAAATGAGCTATATAGGTACAATACCTTGAACAAGATTAGAAACATATGTACAGTATGCTCTAACAAAAATAATCTTAAACTTGTATCAATATACAAAAATGCATATCAAGGTAAAATATTTAAAACTAGTAGTTGCTTTTTTGGTTTAAAAATAGATTCAATAATCTACCTTTTTATCCTATTTCTATATTCCCCATTTTTCTTTTCAGAGTAGACTAATATAATACATANACACACACACACACACACACACACACGCGCGGAACTGTATAGTTTATATTCTTCAAAGACATTCTTATTATGGATTTGAGGGCACATGGACTTTCTATCGATGGAACCAAGCCCTGCAGCCGCTAAAGGGCAATTGCACTCTAATTATTCTCAATTTCCAGAAAAGATGAAGCTCCTCGTACAAGTCAGAGCTGGGATTCCTGCGCAGAGTCGTGCACAGATGGCTACAGAGCCCACACAGCAGAAACACCAAGTTCCCTCAGGCAGCAACAGGCAGCGCTCCCAGCAGCAGTGGGTGGGCAGGAGCTCACGGTTCAGAGGCTCCCAAAGCCTTCAAATGCAGGGCCAGACACCACCAGCCACGGGTTTCCCCTGGCTCACTTCCCCTAGTGAGCCAGTAAACTCAGGGCAAAGAATGAGAGTCCATTTTGTTCACTCGCCTTCGATAGCTACAGCAACATCTGGGACGTATTTTTTTAATGTGTTAATATTTTAAGTTGTGCATGTGTCTGTGTGGGGGAATGTGCAGTTGCCCATGCAAGTCAGAGGCATTGGACCCCATGGAGCTGGATTATCGGTGGTTTTGAATCACCAGATAGACGTGGGTGCTGGGAACTGAACTCCCAGTCCTCGGGAAAAGTAGCAAGTGTTTTTAACCACTGAACCATCTTTCGGGCCTCAGTTGGCCATAGCTGAGCATCCAGAAGAGATCACCTTAGTGAAAATCTACACACATATAAGCGTTATAGTTAGAGTCAGTTGGAGAGTTGACAGGCAGGCAGGCAGAGCACAGCAGGCGCCCAAGAAACCGAGAAACCGCACCAACAGAGCACAGACAGGATGTTGTGATGCAGATGACTTGGATTTCTGACCAGCCTTTCCTTTATTCCAGAGGCAACTGTGAAAGGCCTTGTTGCCAGGAAAGGGGTCCATTTGCATCTTTTGGCCAAGGAATGCCTACAGCAGGATCTCAAGGACCCACCAAAGCCCATGTGGTACAAAAGATTGGTCCACAAGGAGATGGGTTGGGAGGTGGTAAGATCTGTAGGAGGTTAGGGAGGCCTATAGGACACAGACAGCACCACCCTGGAGCAGCATGCTACATGGTCTCCACTTACTCTCTTCCCTTCTGCCCCCTCCCGTGAGCTGAGCAGTGTTGCTCTGCTGTGTGCCTGCAAGATGTGCAGCTGCCTCTCCAGTGACTTCCTTCTCACCCTGGAGGTCTGTCCCTGTATGGCAGCCACTGGTGGCCTGTCCCAGCACAGTATGGCAGCCGCTGGAAGAGACTGTGACTTTGCTGCTGAAGTGTTTCCCTGTGGTCACCAATGTTGTACCCCCCCCACTCCCACTGCTCTCTCCCTGTCTGTATGTCTGTCTGTGTCTGTATGTCTGTCCCTCTCCCCATTCATTTTCTACTTAGCCTGGGATGACCTAGAACTTGCTATAGAGCCCACACTGGCTTTGCTTCTCTCCAGCCTCAGCCAACTGAATGCCAGAGTTAGCCGTATCACCACCACACACTGCTGCTTGCTTACTTGTTTGTGTGAAGACCTTCCAAAAGGGTGGGTTTACATTTTCTGTGAATTTTGACACACTTATGATGACTAGATTTCTAAAACCTTATATTTTAAGGCAGGTGTGAGATTTGAGTACTCAATCCTGGTACCCAGGAAGCTGACACAGGAGGATTGCTTTGTTTGAGTCATTCCTGGGTTACCTGGAGAGTTCTAGATCTGTGAGACATCAGTGTGAGTCCACTCTCTCTTTTCCTCTCTCTCTCCCTCTCTCTCCTCTTTCCCTTTCTCTCCCTCTCCCTGACTCTCTCTTCCTCTCTCCCCCTCTCCCCCTCTCTCTCTCTCTCTCTCTCTCTCTCTCTCTCTCTCTCTCTCTCTCTCTCACACACACACACACACACACACACACACACAAGAGTCTAAGAACAAGAATATAGAAATGTAGATTCCAGCAATAGGCAGTATTAGGGGAGTGTAGAGCTTTGGTAAACACCATCAGATAGTGCCAGAAGAAACAATGGGCTAAATACAAACTCTAGTTTAACTAACCCCCCCAAAAGGCAATTTGTATCTGAGTTTTACCTTGAGATTGTAAAATTCCTTTATTCATGCCTAATGCTTGCTTCTTGCTATAAAAGGGGAGTTCAGAAACTGCCCATTGCCACAGACTTACGAGTCCATCTTCGGCTGTGGTCTCAACTCTCAACTAGCTGATAAGCTTTTTGTGCCCCATAGGGTTTTATTTTTTTTTAATTTTTTTCTGGAATAAAGTTTGCTTCTGGTGTAAAAACCTTTGGTGGTCTGTTCCCATCTTTGTGCGACTCCTGTGGACCCAACAATAAGCACCTACATACAAGCTTTGCCACACGGCCTCACAGTGCGTCACTGTTCTTAGCTCCTAGGAAGAACTTGATGGGGTAAATGAAGATGCCTGAGCCAGCTATTCTGCCATTGCACCCGAGTAAAGAGCAGAGCTTAGATTTATTGACTAGTCTCTGACCCTCTTAGACTGTCTTCTCTCATCTGATTTGAGCTACCTGGCTTTATTAGGACCCAGTTTCTACCACTTCTTCCAGGAGGAATTCTCTGAGAAGCTGAAGACTGCCACCTAGGCTTCTATTAAAAGCATCTCCGGAGAGCCAGGCCTGGTGACACACACCTTTAATCCAAGCATGTAGGAGGCAGAGGCTGGTAAATCTTTGTGAGTTCAAGGCCAGCCTGCTCTACAGAAGGAGATCCAGGACAGCAAAGGCTACATAGAGAGACCCCATCCCAAAAAATAAAAATTAAAAGCATCTCTGGGAAGGATGTCCTCACACTGTCCCTGCCATGATTCTGCTGGGCAGCCAGGTATAGCTGCATCAGCCGCGGAATACAGAAGCAGTGGAACCGAGGCTAACGTAGCCAAAGGTAGCGGGATGGGAAAGCCAGCAAGCTGCACCTTCTTGGTGATCTAATAGTAGAGAGGATGCAGGGATCTCACAGCCTAGACGGCTGTTCCCTCAGCAACGCCAGGGCAGTCATGGAGACGGCCAGCAGCATTCCCTCTGCCAAGTGTTCATCACTTTGTGAACACCGCTGGGTGTCAGCACTGTCAGCACCTGGCACCATGTTAGCTGGTGTGTCGCCGATCTCCCCCACGTCCTCCCTGGTAGACAGCGTATGAGCAACCCACACACCCATATGAGGCAACAGTTTCCTCAGAGTGGGGCTGTCCCTCCAAGGGGATGTAGGTGAGCTCTGGCTGCCTGAGGCCTGAATTCTCTGCCCCCACAGTGAAGCACTTTGGACAACCACCCAAAACTTTGTGAGACTAGGGTACTCATTGACTCTCAGATACTCAGTCCCAGAACCTTCGGAAATGTTCCAAGTGGGCAGACCAACCCAAGAACTCCCACTGAAAGTCACCGTATGAAGTGATAGTAAAACTCACGCCACGTGCTGCTGTGTAAGTGTAGGACATCTGCCTGAGCAGGGCGGGGTCTGCTGCCAGGCACTCCGCCGGAATTTACCGACTTTGCGCGTGCAAAGGCCCGTGCCACAGCGCAGGCTCTGAGAAACGGAAAGGAAGTGTGAAGACCAATCTCCTCCTGTCTGTTGCTATGGGAACAAGGAACAGAGAGGTTGCTAGAAAGGCAGCAGGTCCCAGCCTGCATTCTAGCCTGACTCTGTGGGCTCTATCCTCACAGCGCTGCTGACTTCCAGAGTCAACATCTGGACCAGGCTATGAACAGTGAAGCTGTGTAACACTTTCTTGTCGACTAAGGGCTGGGCCGGGGCTGGGGCTGGAGCTCCATTGATGTAACTCATGCCTCGCATGCATGAAGCTTCATGTTTCATCCCCAGCCCCACATAAACTGGGTGTGGGACACACACTTGTAATCCTGTCACTCCATAGGCAGAGGTGGGGGCAGAAAGATCAAAAGTTTAAAAAAATTTGGCTACTTGAGTTCAAGGCCGTCCGGGGTCACATGAGACCTTGTCTCAAAAATAAAGGAAGAGCCATGAGATGGCTCAATCGGTAAAGGCACTTGCTGCCAAGTCTGATAGATGACCTGAATTCGCTTCTGCGGACCCACATGGTGAAAGGAGAGGACCAGCTCCCAGAACATATCCTCTCCCAAACTCACACCATTTCACAAACACATTAAATAGTAAAAATGTAAAAAAAATAAAAATAATAAGAGGGGAGGAAGGCTGCCTAGGCTGCATCAGTCTCCTTTTCTTACTAGAAGACCCAGGGAATTAAGTGATTTGGCCTCCCCCTCCACAATCTGATACCCCAGCAAGAATGGCGCCTCCAGCACAGCCTAGCTTTGACTATAATGTAAACATCTGCTGCCCCCTGGTGGTCATTACAGGCTCTGTCCCAACCTGGAGCGTGGGCTCTTGGGCACATCTGGGTCTGAAGTAGCTTATGACCTCTCTTTTCAAGACGCTTTGCACCATTTACTGTGTGGAGTCCTCCCTACAGTTCTGAGGGATCAGGGGAGCAGATGATCCAATTCCCACTTTACAAGTGAGTGGCAGCACCAGAACGCTCCAGCCCACCCTTATCTGAGCTTGGCAATCAACCCCCAACTGCCAGCCTCAGTTACCTTTCTGTTCAATAGAGTGCACAAGACAACAGAATGGGCTCTTCCATGTGCCGAGATTCCAGAGTTAAGATCTCACTTGCCTGATATAGGAGTGTATCAGGACAGAGACACTCCCATGATGTATTTTCCAACGCAGATCAGAAAAAAAAGTGTCACAGCAAACATGAAAACTAGTCCCTCCACCTCTGTGCTCTGTGTTGAAGGGTCACATGCATGGGTGGATAGGTGTGTGAGTGCATAGACAGACTGGAAGGTGGATAGCTGGAAGAATAGGATGGGTATGGGTGGACGGATAGGCGGATGGGTGGACAGGTGGGTGGGTGTGTAGGAGGTCCAACTGCTTTGGCCTTTTGATAGGCAGAACTTAGGTAGGCACAGAGAAGACAGAACTGAATGCTGGGAAGAAGGGCAGAGTGGAAGATGCTATGGATCTCCTGCCTGAGACGGACGCTGGTTAGACTCTTTCTGGTAAGCCACAGTCACATGGCGATACACAGATTAATAGAAATGGGTTAAATTAAGATGTAAGAATTAGCCAATAAGAAACTAGAACTAATGGGCCAAACAGTGATTTAATGAATGCAGTTTCTGTGTGGTTATTTCAGGTGTAAGCTAGCCAGGCAGCAAGGATGGAACAAAGGGCCCCTCATCTCCATGCAACAAGTAGATGCTTAGAGGACACATGCATAGGTGGGTGAATGCATAGGCAGATGCATGGATAGGTGGGTGGATGCTTAGAGGATGCATGGATAGGTGGGTGGATGCATGGATAGGTGGGTGGATGGATAGTTGGATAGTAGGATGGATGGATGGATGGATGGATGGATGGATGGATGGATGGGTGGGTGGGTGGGTGGGTGGATGGGAAGAACAGATGAGGAGACAGGTGATAGGTTGGTTGGTACATGTATAGACCAGTGGACATATGAATATGAGGGTGGGTAGATGAAAGAGGCAGAAACCTAAGAACTTGAGATCACTGTTAGTAACTGGAAGCAGCCTCACTTCCTGTTGCACAGACCATGCTCTGATTCCAGCCACCTTGCCCCATTTCCAGGCTGCTCTGGATCCACCGAGCTGGAGTTCTGGTCTTTGGCCCTAACTGGCAGCTGTGAGGAACAGTGATGTGACGGAAGGGGGCGCCCTGCCTTTGTAGTGTCCACCACTGTGCTGCAGCCAGGGGTCTTGGGGACACAAACAGGAGCTGCAACTGGGCTTTCTTCAGAAAGAAGCCTCAGCCATGGCTGAGGGCAAACTCTGCTCGAAAGGAAGTTCAGGACCCGAGGGTGTGGGCTGGCGTGCTACAGGCATGCCCTGTGCCGGTAAGCTTCTTTAGCTCTGTCTCAGTTTTCCCGCCTGTAAATGGGCGACACAAGGCACTTGTATGAGGAATGGAGGATGTAAATATAAAACAGACTGCTTGTCAAGGGCTCAGGAAATGGAAGGCCCCTTCCTTTTGTCCTTGATCATGGAGAAATTCTAGAGAGGGCAGAAACGTGGCCACTGCACAGATGACAAGTTGTTGGGTTGGTTTTAACTGGGAACTTGTCCCAAGACCTTTGAGGTAATGAAGTACCTCTGAGGGTAGTGGGGGAAGGAGTGAGTGGATTTCTGGTAGGGGTCTTAAGCACAAGGATATTCCGCAGAGCACCCAATGCTGATGCTCAGAACAACTTTAACAGTTCCAGGACAGTAATCAGTAAGCCCGTGCCCTTGACTTTGAACAAATACCTCCATCACCCACCTCTCTCTTGCCTAACCTAACTTCTCTTAATAGCCAGTCCATGCCAGAATGATTGACAAGGTCTTCAGCCACCTGCTAGAAAAGATCCGTGGGTCTAGTTCGGGTCTGCTGACAATGGAGAAATCACGGAGACTAGATTAAGGATGAGCTGTGCTCAGGTTCAACTCTCTGCCCTCCACCCCACCTGCAGTGGCAAACCAGGGAATCACGGACTATGCTTGGTAGGTGAACTTCTGCTCAAGACAAGCATAGGTTTGCCTCCGATAGCTACTAAATGTGTGTCTTTGCATGGGACTCATAGTCTCTGAGCTTCAGCTCTCGCCCACAAAGGGGGCTATAAAATCACTGTTGAAGTATTCAGGGAGGTCACGCTTGAGACAAGTGGAGCCTGGCACGTGGATGTTCAGTGCTGTGTTTAGGCTACAGAGCTGGGGATGGAATCCAGGACCTTGTACATGCTTGTCAGGTGCTCTACCATGAAGCTACATCCCAGTCCAAGACATGTTGGTTTTTAGGTAATACATCACTTGATTTGCACTCCATGTGTGCACAGATGCATGTGTGTATCCACTGGACTGCAGAATCTTGAGCCCTTCCTGTTTTCCCACATGTTCTTCCTGTACTATACCTCTCCAATCTTCTGCCATCTCTTCCCTCTGATGCTTCTTCCTCCCAATACCTGCAGCCTCTCCTGAATATAACACTTCTTTTGTCCCACGTACATGCAGTAACCTATGTTTGTTATTAAAAATGAAAAGATATTCAGATGTGACTTGTTAAACGCCTCAGTGGTCGACATGCAGGTTCTTTACCCTCACTCCATTTCCGGAGTGTCTCAGTCTTGAGGGCTCTTGTTGGTGTGTCACCAGGAGCAGGTGTCAAGGTTTCCAAAGACTGTGCCCTTCCCAGTGTCTGTCTTCTCATCTGTTTGACCTTGAAAATATATTATATGTTTTCTATGATGACTATAATTTTGATTATAATTATTAACTACTAACTTGCATTTCTTTATATCCTAATTAGTTGATAATAACATTCAAGAACTAGAAATTTGTATTACATTGTTAAATGAGCTATATAGGTACAATACCTTGAACAAGATTAGAAACATATGTACAGTATGCTCTAACAAAAATAATCTTAAACTTGTATCAATATACAAAAATGCATATCAAGGTAAAATATTTAAAACTAGTAGTTGCTTTTTTGGTTTAAAAATAGATTCAATAATCTACCTTTTTATCCTATTTCTATATTCCCCATTTTTCTTTTCAGAGTAGACTAATATAATACATAATATAATACATGTTATATTTTATAATAGACAATATTTACATAAAGAGTAGTAGCTTTATATTTTATCTTATCTATATTCCTCTTTTTTCTTTTCAAAACAAGAACCCTGAATCTAAACTCCTTTGTTCAGCTCTTTTCCTGACCATTACCAATAACAACTTGTAAGCAACCATCCTAAACAATGACAAATATACATAACCCAATGAAAGACCAAGAACCACCCACCCCACCTCTTGGGAATGTGGGCACCATGTTCTTAAATTTACTTCTTGCTGTCTGGGGGCAAAGTTATCTTAGGGGATCCTGAAAAGAAAAATTCGGGGTAATTGCCAAGTCCTGGGAGAGAGAGCTGTACCATTTGTTGTCCATCTCTGCATGATGGGAACGTGCAGGACTAGAGCAGTCTGTGAGGTTGAATCATCTCAGTTGCCACCTTGGAATTGTCCTGAGCAGTTTGTAGTCCAAAGCTAAAATGGTGTTTTGCAGTTTGGTGGTGTTATCCATAGTCCTAGTGCAATCGTTGTTGTGGAACCCCATCTTCCTTTTGGAGACTTCAAAGGTCACTGTTAGGCACCGTCACTGCAGAAAACGTAAACATTTTAAATGTCGTATGTAGCAGATCTCAACGAGGTTAAAGGATCAATATTTGTTATGTACATCCAGAGAATAAAAATTTAATTCCTAGTTACCTGATAGAGACTCAAACCTGAAATCATGTACAGGAAACTAGATGAAGCCTTTTTCAAGAATTAATTAGTACTCTACATGATCATTAATATCATTACAAAAAGTTGTAAATATGTATCAATCTTATAAATCTTATACCTTAAGAAAAGCTGCTAAAGAGTCAATATAAAAACCAAAGGATTATGAGATTAGTACCAATATAATAGTCCCTAAATATTTTCTTTTCTTCTGTCCCTATTAGGTGGCTCTTCTGACATGAGACAGAGATTTTGGATTTAACTTTAACAAGCATACTTGGGTTTAGAGAAAAGAGAGCCCACACTCTAATTCCAAACCTAGTTTTTCATTTTTATTAAACTGGGACTACAAAAAGAACAGTTGCATTATATGTCTGTAGAGAACAGCAGAAACAGGCATTTAGCAATATTTATAAAATTTTAGCCTTTGGAAATGTGATATACTCTTTTTCTTGGGATATTTTCTCTGGGTGATTTGACCTTTTTCTTCAGATGTCTCATTTGTCCAATGATCTTCAGATTCCTTAGCGGGATGCCTTTTTCTCCCAAAAAGACAGAAACAAAACCCTTCCCCAACCCTAATTTTGGGGAGAATCTCTTTCAACAAGTTACATCTGATCAAAGGAAAGGCATTTATTAGTTTTATAGGTTAGTTTAAATGGCCATGCTGTTTGATGAATTATAATCCCTTCTAATTAGGAGGTGTCTCTTGTTCAAATCAAATCTTTATCAATTTTGATGGTATCCATAGCTTTTCTTCTCCTGTGGAAACAAAAGCAAAACCCCTTCCCCAGTGTAACACATATCCATTCTGAGATCAGCAAATCTTTAAGTATATAGTTTAATTCAGTAGTTTTTTTCTATTATCCAAAGTCTCACCACCGCTGTAGTTCCTTTCTCATTAGCATTTAGAAAATTTAAAGTTATTAAAACATTATGCAACCATTTCTTGGGGGTCTTTATTACCCCTTTCTGTTTATTGAGCAAGTCTTTTACAGTTTGATTTGATCTATGACTGCTTGCCCTATAGTATTGTGTGGTATATCTGTAATATGCCTTATACTGTAATAAGCAAAAATCATTTCATTTTACTAGAGACATATGCTGGAGCATTGTCAGTCTTAATTTGTGCAGGTATACCCGTGATGGGCATAACTTCTAGCAAATGTGTGATTACCGGATCAATCTTTTCCGAACTCAAAGCAGTCACCCAAAGTAGTCCTGAATAGGTATCAATGGTGTGGTATACATATTTTAATTTTCCAGATTCTACAAAATGGAGCACATCCATCTGCCAGATTTCATTCAGTTGAGTACCCTTTGGGGTACTTCCTGCAGGTAGTAGAGTTTGGTTGTATAAAGAACAAGTAGGACATATCTTTATAATTTCCTTGGCTTATTGCCAAGTGATACGAAAATCTGTTTTCAAATCTTTGCTGCTGATATGATGTTTTTAAGAAATTCTGAGGCCTCCAGCACATTTCCAATCAATAGTTGATCAATTTCCTCATTCCCTTGTGCTAGAGGGCCTGGCAGGCTCATATGGGATCAGATGTGATATATATA
>NW_026067920.1:6539879-6603007 GCF_014885135.2 Alexandromys fortis
GATGATTCCTATTCCTTATTATTTCTTGTAACTGAATAAATAATAAAGTCAATTCTGTATCAGCTGGAATAAATTCAACCATTTCAATATATAAAACAATTCTTTCTGCATATTGCAAATCAGTGAGTATGTTGAGAGGTTCTGTAAAATCCATTAATACCATGAAAATAGCATATAATTCTGACTTTTGGACAAAACCATAAGGACTTTTAGCCAATCTACTTAAATTTTCTGATTTGTAACCTGCTTTTCATGATTTATTTGCATCAGTATAGAGTATAGAGGCTCCAGATATTGGTGTTCCCCATACAATGTGAGGAAGGATCCAATCAGTTCTCTTTATAAATTGAATTCTCTTCCTTTTGGAATAGTTGTTAATCCCTTCCAAAAAAAATTACTGCACGCTCTTTGCCAAGGTTCACTTTCTGCCCACAATTTGTCAATTTCATCATTAGTAAAAGGCACTACAATTTCTGACGGGTCTATTCCTGTTAATTGACAAAGTCTCAATTTCCCTTTTAGAATCAACTCAGAGACCTTTTCCACATAAGTTTCTAATTTTTACTCTGTTTATGTGGTAAAAGATTCTGTGATAATATCTTTCCTCTGAATTAATATTCCTGTAGAAGAATGTTTAGAAGGTAAAATAATGAAAATGCAATTTAGCTCTGGATCCAAATGATCCACATGTGCATCCTGTGCACCAAAAGAACCAAAGCCAGTTCTCCCTCAGCTTCAGCTGGTAATTCTCCTGAATTATTTAAGTCCTTGTCACTGTCTAAGGTTTTGAAAAAAATTACTTAGTTCATCATTGTTTACCCCAACAGTGGGCTGTAGATAGGATATGTTTCCTACCAATTTTTTTAATTCATTAAGAGTCTGCAATCAATCTTTCCTAATTTGCACCTTTAAGGGTCTAATTTTTCTGTAGATCTATTTTAAATCCTAAATAATTAATAGAATCTCCTCTTTGTATTATTTCAGGAGCAATTTGTAATCCCCAATAAGGCAAAAATTTTCTTTACCTCTTCCAATATTCTAAAGTATCTACATTTGAATCAGCTAGTAAGATGTCATCCATGTAATGGTAAACGATAGACTGCAGAAATTGCTTACATATCATTTCCAATGACTTACACACAAAATATTGACACAGGGTAGGGCTATTTAAGATTCCCTGTGGGATATCTCTCTCAAGATAGTGTTTCTTCCTGTAGCTTTGGAGCCTGCCCTGGAACTCGCTTTGTAGACAAGACTGGCCTCGAACTCACAGAGATCTGCCTGCCTCTGCCTCCTGTGTACTGAGATTAAAGGTGTGTGCCACCACTGCCCAGCTTGGATTTTGTTTTTATTTTTTGTTTTGTTTTATTGTTTTTGTTTTTTTCACTGATATCTCTTAACAGAATGAGAATTGCTATAAGTAGGCACCATGAAATCAAGTTTTTCTCTGTCTTTTTCTTGTAGAGGTACAATGAAGAACCAATCTTTTAAATCAATAACTATAAGAGGCCATCCTTTAGACAATAGAAAAGGCAAAGGAATTCCAGACTATAGTGAGCTCATTGGCTGAGACACCTTATTAAGAGTTCTTATATCTGTTACCATTTCTCCATTTTCCAGATTTCTTTTTAATAACAAATACAAGACAATTCCAAGGGCTGGTTGATTCTTCAATATGTTAAGTATTTAGTTGCTCCTGTATGAGCTGTTCTAAAGCCTGCAGTTTCTCTGTTGTTGAAGGAAATTGCTCAATCCATACAGGTTTGTCCATCAACCATTTTAAAGGTGGGGCTTTTGGTGACTTTGAAAGATCAGCAGCTGTTGTGCCCTGTTCGTGTATGTTTCTGGAGAAAATATTAGAGGGAAAATATTAGAAACATACATTAATTTATGGCTTGTTTCTAAGATTGGAGGAATGTTGACCTGAATATACCATTGCTGTAACAAATCACATCCCCATAAATTCATTACTATGTTAGACACATATGGCTTTAATTTTCCTCTCGGTCCTTCTGGCTCTATTCAACCCATCTTGCTCTCTATTTTACATGAGATAATGTTCCAATCCCTAAAAGCTGAACAGTTACCTCCTAAAGAGGCCAATTTGAATGCCAAGATTCTAGTGCAATTGTTGCTACATCTGCACCTGTGTCTACAAGATCTTCAATGACAGTGCCATTTATTTGTATTTTTAATTTTGGTCTTTGTTCATTTTTAAAATTTGCAAAACTACTTGCTTTACAGTTTTTCTGAAATTTTGTTCTCTCTTCGAGAGCTTTTCTATCATCCAAAGCAGTACGGTTTCTTAAAATAGGCATTAGGTTCTTTCATTGCTCTGAGAAGGAGCTTCCCCCATGATAACGGGAAATGACTGAACCAAATTTGGCATGGGGGCCAGCAAGAGGCCCCTCAAAGTGTTTCCTAACAGCAAAGTGTTACCTTGACTATCCCTTGTCAGTCTACATTTGACCAATAATTGCCCTTGTCACACCTTCTGCACAATCCAGAAGAGAGGGGCATTCTGTTTGAATTATGCTTAGGAAAAAAAATTGTTTCCAGGAATGTTCTGTTCACAATCCCTTTTCAGGTGACCCTGTTTACCGTGATTGAAACACTCTCCTGTCCAAGTATCCTCATCGTCATGAAATTCAATATTGATTGTATCTCGGATCCATTCCACCAAGGGTACTGATTTTTAATGGCCTAAGTACCTTTTTACATTGTGCATTAGCAATTTCAAAAGCCAGAGATTCAATTATTATTTGTCTACCTTCTGAATTTCGTATCATTCTATTTACTGCTGAAGTCATTCTTTATAAGAAATCCATGAAGGTTTTCTTTGGGCCCTTGTATAACTTGTATAAATGACTCAATTTTCTTTCCCATTTCTCCAATTCTGTTCCAAGTATTCTGAGTGGCATAAAGTCAAAGTCTGGTCATCATATAGAGATTGCCATTGTACATTAGCATAATCTTCCTCCCCAAGAAATTGATCTTGGGAGATTTCCATACCTAGCCCTACTTCATTATTCAATGGTCTTAGCCTCATCTTTCTACCAAATACTCTATTGTAATTGAGGACCAGGCTCTAAGACTGCTGTAACCAAGTCTTTCCACTCTTGAAGAATAATTCTATTACAAGTTGACCACAAGTTTAACATCTGCTTCACAAAAGGTAAATGGATGATATATGAGACTATTGCTTCCTTGAATCTCCTTAAATCTAAAATTTTCACAGGACTCCATTTAACTCTTGCACAGCCTTGGGGATATCTATCATTTGGCAGTTGTTCCTGTAAAATTTACTGCTTAAATTAAAGTTGGCTTTGGCTTTCGAAAACCTTGGGTTGTTCCCTCTTACCTTAAAGTGCAATGCTGAGATTGGTTCCCCTTTAAATTCCTCTGTCTGGGTCTGACTATATCTATGATCTGCTTTAATTAGTTTTCCTAAGGCTTGTTATCTTGGCACTCATATCAACCAACTTTTTAAAGAACAAACCAAAAATTATAAAACCAACAATAAAGATTATAAAAATGATAATTAGCATTATGTCAATCTTGGTTAAATTGATTACCCCTTCATTTAATTGCTCTAATTTTAAACCATCCATTCCCTCCATTGCAATAGTGTTTCCGTCTTTTGACGTGGGAAAAACACTCTTTCAACTAATTTTCCCCTTTAAGAAGTCCCCATTGTCTCACCAAATCTGATGATGATGTTGGTGAAATAAGAGGCACAGCATATCTGAGTGGAGAACACAGGCGGTAAACAGCCTGGCTGAAGTCAGCTGCAGCTGCTAGCATGTAGCCATGAGCTGAGAGTGGAGCCCGAGGGAGGGGGGGTCTTGGAGAAGCCGGTAATCCATGGGGGAGAGGGAACTGGCTGTCTGAAAAACACACACAGGATTGTGCAGAAGGAGCATGTGTGGCAGTCAGGCAGTCTCGGGCAGGTAAGTCTTGTGGCATTTACAGCCTAGGTGCTTCTGGAGTTTGGATGGCAGCTGAAGACTGTTTTAGAAAGGCTGCAACAGGAAAATCCCAAAACTTGCTCAGAGGCTTGGGGAAAAAAGAAAAAAAAAACCTAGCCAGCAGGGGGGGTGACTCTGGAGGGAGCCCCACATGCAGCTCCAGCATGAGCAGAGTCACAAAGCCACAGGCTAGTGGCTTTTCTGTGAATTCGTGCCTGAAAGTGGGGCGCCAATTGTTGCAAAGCTCTAATTGGTCTTAAAAATAAAAACCCATAATAATAATAAAAACTGGTAGGTCTGCCAGGCAGAGAGAATAACTATAGAAGAGGAGGAAGAGGAGGAGGAGGAGGAGGAGGAGGAGGAGGAGGAGGAGGAGGAGGAGGAGGAGGACGCCATGGGGTAGGAAGACACCCAGGCAGTCAGCCACGGAAAAGGAAAGAAAAAGTAAAAGCCCAGAGGCAGAAGATAGACAGCGTTATTTAAGAAAATCTGGCTAGAAACAAGCCAAGTTAAAGCCAGGCATTCATAAATAAAAATAAGTCTCCATGCATTTATTTGGGAGCTGGGTGGTGGACCCCTCAAAGAGCAAAATAAAATAAAATTTAAAAATAGAAGAAAAAACCAGCAACAACAGTAGTGGTTCATGCCTTTAATCCCACTACTGAAATATGGTAAAAGATCCAAAATTAAAAACACAGGGAGCTCACACAAAGAGAGACTGCATTTAAATGGCTTCTCTCTGAGTCCTAAAACTGGAGACTTTTGGGGACATGAAGACTTCTTCTTGTCTTTATGTTTTTGCTGATGCTGACCCTGTATTGGACAAATACCCAATGTCTTCCAGAGCGATCTTCACTTTAGTAGCCTCCCTTCCTTTTGGACCAAACATCCTCTTCTGGCCACACACAGCTTTGCCGTCTGTGGACCGGACAGGTTTTCCCACCCTCCTGGGACTCCAAGTTCATACCCCCTGGGAAGGTTAATGTTGTAGCTAGAGGGTGTTTCTCAAGTGGGTGGGACTTTGGGAAGAAAACACCCCGTTGAGATCTAAACAGGTACATCTGTCTTTGTCGTTTCTAAACCTGGAACATGAATCCCCTTGCTGGATGGATGCGCCTGTGGATACCAAGTATGGAGTTAGCTTTAGAAACAGGGGCAAGACAGCTCAGTGGGTGAAGGCACTTGCTGCCAAGTTGGTCAACACGGGTACAATCCAGAACCTACATGGTACAAGGAAAGACCCACTCCTGCAAGTTGTCCTCTGACCTCTACACACATGCTGTGACCTACATGCACCCACATACATACACTCACACAAACGAAGGAGTAAATGAAAACAGGAGTGGGAGGAACAAATGAACAAAGGAAGGAAGTAACCTATCATGTCCAGCACAGCAAAGCAGCAAACAGCCCAGGCCAATAGAGAAGAAAAGAGAGGGAGACTGGGGTGAGGGCTCAGCCTGTGAAAGTTTGCCACACAAACATGAAGACATGAGTTTGATCCTCAAAACCCATGTTTACAAAAATGGAAATGTAGGGGATACACGGAGGAGATGGAAACAGATACCTGGGACCTGCTAGCTAGTGAGCCGAGCCAAACCAGAAGGCTCGAGGCAATGAGAGACCCAGCTCTAAAGACAAAGTAGCTGGCTCCTGAGGAAGAACCAGAAGCTGTCATCTGGTCTCCACATGCATGCACAACACACATGTGTACCCACCCGTAAGCATGCACAACATACATGTGTACCCACCCGTAAGCATGCACAACATACATGTGTACCCACCCATAAGCATGCACAACATACATGTGTACCCACCCGTAAGCATGCACAACATACATGTGTACCCACCCATAAGCATGCACATATACATACACATACCAAAAAAAAAGAAAGAAATCCAGCCAACATTTGCAAGCCTTTCTCAATAATATATCTTAAATGTATAAATATAAATGGCCTCAGCTCTTCAGTTAAAAGGACTGAGACTAGTTAACTAGATTAAATAAAACAGATCTCATGTATCTATTGTCCCCAATAAATATATCTCACTAGCAATAACATCCAACTGAACGTCAACAAAGGGTGGAAATCAATTTACCAAGCAAATGGAGCCTCCCACAGAAACACACATAGCTACTTTCAGGTCTTTTTTCACATTTATTTATCGTGTGTGTGTGTGTGTGTGTGTGTGTGTACAACACCATGGTACATATTTGGAAGAGAGCTTGTGGGAGTCACTCCACCATGCAGGGCTCAGATATCAAACTCAGGTTCATCAAGCTTGGCAGCAAGCACCCTAACCCACTAACCCATCTTGCTGGCCCCAGAAGAGATAAAGGCAAATATTAAGCTAGGTACTGAGGTATGGTAGCATACGCGGTTTCACAGAAGGGGGCAGGAGCAATGGTAATCACATCACAATCGTGAGGATGCACAGAATGTGTAAGCATCAAATTTGGGGCTCTGAATTTTATAAAACAAACACTAAAGGGCAGAAAAGGTCAGATAGGTACTGATACAATAACAATGGGTGGTTTCAACACAACACTCTCTTCTTTAGATAGGTCTTTCCAACCAAATCAACAAAGAAACTTCAGAATAAACTATACTATAGATCAAATGGACTTAACAGATTCCTATTGGATATTCTATCTGAAAGATACGGGCTATGCATTCTTCTCAGCAGCCTATGGAGCCTTCTTTAAAATAGACATTCTAGGTTACAAAACAAGCCTAATGAATATAAAATTATCAAAATAATTTATTTTATATTATCAAATCATAGTGGAATAAAACTAGATATCAATAGCAACAGAGATCACATGAATACATGTAGACTAAGCTTACATACTTGAACAAACAGTGGTTCGCTAGAGAAATCAGTGAGAAAGTTAAAATATTAGTAGCCTCAAATGAAAATGAAAGCACGGCTTATTAGAAGCTTTGGAGACAGTTAAGGCAGTTCTAAGGGGACAGCTTATAGCTAAATTAATTAAAAATCAGAGAGATGACAAATGAATGACCTAACGAGGCAGCTGTACTACTAAAAAACGAGAACACAAGCCCTAAAGCAGGAGAAGGCAATAAATATGAAATTCAGGACGCAGATGAAGAAGACTGAAAGAACGCGGCACAGACAGCTGTGGTGGCTGTCATACACAGCAGTTCCCTTCTCGTTGAAGCCGTCTCTTCCATGAGAGAGTGGAAGGATGAGACTCAGGAGGAAACAAACGTCACATGCTCGGGAAGGCTGAACCTTAAAAAAGATCCATGAGAGCCCCGGCCCAAGGTTACAGAGACAGTCAACTGTGCTGGGCTGGGTGAGACGGTGACTCTAACCCACACAGCTGCCGGGGAGAGACTCTCGGAGCTGTCAAACTGCTCTCCAGGGTTGCAGCATCCACCGGTCACCACCCACATGGCGTCTGCTTGTGTAATAAAAGCTACTTCTGAGTCCCTGCTCCTGTAAGTAACCCACAGTCATACTTCTGTGAGACTAATGAACAGACTCATCATCATACGACACATTTGTCTGTTCATCAAGTTGGATTCTGGTGTGGCCAAAACTTTTGTCTGTCATGGGTTCCCTATCTGGGGTGGGTAGAGAAATGTAAGTTGTGCCTCCTCAGGCAGGCTCACACGACAGTGGCTCACACCTGTAATCCCAGCACGAGGAGCCGAAGAGGAGTGTGATTCCGGGGCCAGCAAGTGAAAACGCAGGGCTGGCAATACGCCTCAGTGGGTAAGGTGCCACCACACCCGACAAATTCGAGTTCAGTCCCCAGAACCTACACAGTACAAGGACAGAACCGACTCCTGAAAGTTGTCCTCTGACCTCCACGTGTGCACTGGCACACACACTCATGAGTAATTACAATTTTAAAGATTTTAAAAAGTGATATTGACAAACCTCTAGCTAACCTAATGGAAGAGAAAGCTTAAGTGAATAGAATTGAGATATAGAAGTGGATGTTAAAACAGCCTTCAGTGAAATTCAGAGGGTCGTTAGGGACTATTTTGAAAACTTACACTTTGAAGCTGGGAAAGGTAGCTCAGAGAGATGGCTCAGGGTAAAGGCACCTACCATACAGGCCTGACAACTGAGCTCCATTTCTAGAATCCATGTAAAGGGGATAGAAAAGAAGCAAATCCACAGCATTGTTCTCTATCCCCTGTGTCTCCCCACACACACACACACACACACACACAAATGAGATGGCTAATCTTGATTGTCAACATGAATATCTTTGGAACCAAATAAAATCTAAGCAGCTGGGCACACCTATGAGGGATGTTTTGTGATTGGATCATGTGAGGTGGGAAGACCCACCCTACATCTGGGCCACACCTACTGGCAGCTGGCAGAAAAGGACACCTAAGAAGGAAGCTTTTGCTGTTGGCCTGCTTGCCCTCACTGTCGATGGCGAGCTCATCTACCCTGTTGCTAAAGCACTTCTCCACTGGGCTAGAACCTACTACTGGGATTCTAGTGTAGACTGAAGGCCAGTGGCCCTCTAGGAATCCTCCGGATGGATCACCAGCACATGGACCGAACAGCTACTGACTTCTTGGCTTTTCTGTTGGAAAGCACCCATGTTAGGCTACTTAGCCCACAACCTGTGAATCACCTAATAAATCCTAATAAATTCCCCCTTAACATATACCCATATTCATTCCATCAGTTCCGTCCCTCTAGAGAATCTTGACTAAAACAATAAGATCATTTTAGACATGAAGCCTAGGGCTGTAGACAGTGCAGGAGCTAAGGGCACGCACCGCTCTGGCAGCAGACCTGGACTCAGTTCCCAGCATCCATGCCAGGAGTCTAATAACCCCTTGTAACTCTAGCTCCAGGGATCTAACGCCCTCTTCTGGCTTTCTCAGGCATTGGGCGCCCACATGGTATACACACGCGCGTCTATATGCAAGCAAATACTCATACACGTAAATTTTCAACAGTAATCAGGGAAATGGCACTTTAAAACTACTTTGTGATCCCAACTCACTCAAGGCAGAAAGGCTATGATTAAGATACCACCAACAACAATAAATGCTGGCAAGGGCACACTGCCAGTCATATGGAAACTGTTGCCACCACTACAGAAATCACAGGTTCCTCAAAAAATATTAAAATTAGCATGCTGCCCACCCTTGAGCACTCAGAAGACAATAAGTCAGCATAACACATAGGCATCTACACATACATGTTTATTAATGCAGTATTCACAATTGTCAGGAAATGAAATTAGGCTAGATGTCCATCAACAGATGCATGGATTTTAAAAATACATAAATAAAAATAAATTTTATTCAGCTGTAAATAAAAGTGATGTATTTGCAGAAAAATGAGTGTAATTAGATGTCATCTATAAAGCAGAATAAGTGCCACAGATACAGCATGCTTTCTCTCAGGAGTGTAGGAAGAGTGTGAGGATGGACTGAGTGTGTTAGCACACACCCATAGTCCCAGCACCCAGGAGACACAGACAGGAGGATCAGGAGTTCAAGGCCATCATCAGCTACATATTGAGCTCAAGGTCAGAAAGGTATACATTAGACCCCGTCTCAAAAACCCATCATCATCATCATCATCATCATCATCATCATCATCATATGGACCAAAATAGCTTGACTGTTAAGAGCACTTGCAGAGGAGCTGAGTTTGATTCCAGCACCCACACGGCGATCCCAACCCTCTGAAAGTCCAGTGCCTGGGGATCCAATGCTGCCTCTGGCCTCGGCAGGCACCAGGTATACATAAGATACACAGACAGAGATGTAGGCAAAACGTAAAATAAAAAGTTACAACTGGTCAAAATGCAGATATCAACTGACCCCAAGTAATACAATTACAATACAACTCTATCTTCAAGACGCGGCGGACATCATAGAAGGGGCAACCAAAGCCAGAAGACCAGGACATCTGATTCAAAAGTCTTTCCTTAAAAAAAAAGAGAGACATGAAAGCAGTGGGGATGGCTAGGGTCAAGAGACATTGTATGAAATTCTCTAGGATAAAATAAAAGCAAATACCTGTTCCCTTTCCTAGATTTGTGATTAGAGACGTCAGTGTCACAGCCTGACCAGGAAGAAAGGTATGTGAACAAGTCAGAGCCAGCCAAACACTTGGCACAGACACAGGTGTGGGTTCTGGGTACAAGAGTGGCCTATCATCAGGGCTGGTTGGAGAAGCATCCAAAACAGACCTGTATCAAATCTGAGAGGGGTCTTACTTCCGGCTCTCAAGGTAAACAATCTAATCAGGCTAAGGACCACAATCTAATCAGGCTAAGGACCAAGACCTGTGCTACACTGCGGGCCGAATGAAGCCCCCATGGGAACCCAAGGTCAATGAGAAAAGCAAGCACGGGACTTGAACAGGCTCTGAAAGGGGCAGACAGGAAGCAGGATGTCTGAGATATCTGAGGGTGCCTTGCAGAAGCACCAGGAGGGCTGGGAGCCCATGGGTATCGCCACTGTTACAGCAGTTGGAAAGGATGAGCTCCGGGCCAGCCGCTTGCCCTCTGCCAGCTCCTTGAGGCAGGTTATCTTTTCACTGCCTGCCTGATTCTTTCAGAGGAGGAAACAGGGGCCCAGAGAGGTCCCAAGGTCATACAAGCTGGTAGGTGGCAGAAACAACACCGCCTGGTGCCTCACCCTGACCTCCTTACCACTGGAATGTCGCACAGTGGCATTGCTCAGTCCTTTCCTTCTAAGATGTCAACAGCCGCAGCGCAGCTGGCAGATGTGTCACCAGGAATGTGTGTACCGGGACTGGGGAGAGCATGTTCCCTGCGAATATGCAAGCCCTGAGCTGTCTCCAGACCAAAATGAGGAAGGAAGGAAGGAAGGAAGGAAGGAAGGAAGGAAGGAAGGAAGGAAGGAAGGAAGGAAGGAAGGAAGGAAGGAAGGAAGGGTAGACGTGAAGGAGACGGAGGGAGTGGGGACGGTGGAGGGAAAGAAGAAGTGGGAAAAAGAGAAAGCAAATGTGGGTGCAAAAGTTTCCCTGTTTGCACAAACCAGGAATACTGGCTTGACTCCGCCTCTTCCACCAAGCATTGGTGGCTACAGGTCTTTCACTGGGATGGAGGGGATGGTGGAGCAAAGCAGACTGGAACCGAGAACTTGCGCTCTTGTCCTATCCGCTGCTAACCCTTTATTGCTCTACAGTGGTGGAGGCCAGCAAGTTCCGGCCCCTCAGCTCTCACCAGGGTGGTTTTGTGTTCCAGGGCAGATCATTCTGCCACTGCTACGGTGGCTGGCTTGCCATCTAAGTGGAGCCTACCCGCTGCCTATTCAAGTACTGCTGGGTGCTCAGAGACTCCCGCCTCCAGCGCAGCATCTTCCTCAGCTGGTCTGTCATGAACTTCTTTTTCAGGTGGTCGTACAAATGGCTCATTTTTCTCTTGGTCTTGTCCGAAGCTTTCATCTTAGGGAAAACAGAGATGAGTTTAGGATATGAACAAGTCACTTGGTAGCAAAAGGCAAGGCTGCTGACCTGGAAGGACAAGGGGCCTAAGGGGCCTGTGAGACCTGTGAGACCCAGTCCATATTCATCCCATGAAACAGCGTGGACCACACAGGGCCTCACAGTTTCTCTACTTTAAAGTGGACATTGAGCTGGATAGAGTACCGTGGCGCCCTCTGACGGTCTGTAGCTGCGGAGCCTGCTTTACACATGGGTATTCACAGGGCCAGGAATGCAGCCTAGTGTGTGTGAAGCCCTGAGTCTACTTCCCAAGAATAAATAATAAATAAGTGAAAAGTGTAAGGGAATAATGAAATGGAGGTTTCAGTAGAAGGGAGGTCCATCTTGTGTCTTTCTTCTTTCACAAACCCCCCCACCCTGTCCTTACTAATCACTGTGCTGTCTATGTATCATCTGTGACATAGCTACATGTCTATCTAAAACATGTCAGCTTCCCTATGACAGCCCTTCCGTCACAGGGATTCTAACTTCATCCACTCCTTAACTCCTCTCCTGTCTCAAGACTGCAAGGCTGGGAGGACAACTCCTCTCTTACCCATTCAGCCGTGCATTTCAATGAACTGCTGCAGAGGGGGATGTGGGGAGCCGACGCAGGGGATCCCCCTAACTACAACACAATCAGGATGTGAGACACATGCCTGGTGCAGGGGATCCCCGTAACTACAGCGTAATCAGGATGGGAGACACTTGCACAAGTATTTCTAAGTCAGGTAGAAGGGGATACACCCTTAAAGGAGGGGCAGGTGTCAAAAGGCTGATAGCGAGAGCCGCCAAGGAAGCCGGGAAGCATGGGTCGTCCTGTCCTAGCCATTCTTGCTTACGTGGACTCAAGTTCCCGACTCTGCTTAAAGTAGTTCAAATTTACTTTACACAACCTGTAACTAAAAGAGTTTCAAATCTTATTTTAAAAATGAAGAAAGTGTGGCTCACCCAAGATCATATACAACCAGCCTATCTCAGACTGCAGCCTATTTCTACTAGGCCATAGCACAGGAAGTTTAACACAGGGCCCTTGTTAACTCAGTCCTTGTCCTTCTGTGGGTTTATTGCTGTTGTTGCTGGCCTCAGCTCTTCTCTGGAGATGAGATAACTTTAAAAACAAAAAACTAGCCAGATAGTGTTGATGCCGATTCAAGCAGGAAAGCCCGAGGTTCTGCACGGGAGATAATATGTTCTGAGGGAACAAAGCAAGAAACCACTCAAGAGGCGAGAGCTTTCTCTCTTGTCAGGAAGTGAGAGCAGGTGTGACACCTTGGGGGAGACACTAACCCCAAGTATCATTTTCTCCCCCATAAAGATGGGGCCTACCTTAGAATACATTCATGGCCTCCTATTAGCTCTAGGAGCTGAGAATCCCTCTTCCACCCTGGGCTCCACAGGCAGCTATCTTAGCAAGGAAGGAGTTATGAGAGAAGAATGGTCAGGCTGCTAACAGGCTCCAACCCAGAAACCGGGGTACCCTACCTCCATCTCGTAGATGCGCTGTGCATTGAGGTTGTCCCGAATAATCACCCGAGACAGATGACTCTTGGGTAAAAGCTTCTTCACATTGGCATCGCTGGAATTCAATATGCTAGAGAGGGCGGGGAGAGGGAACCGGTTAGAGACAGCTGGTCAAGGGGAGAGGGAACCGGTTAGAGACAGCTGGTCAAGGCCTGTTTGACAGCTGCTCTTTGAGTTTATTTTGTTTTGTTTTTGAGACAAGCTCTTGCTACGTAGCTCTGGCTGGTCTGGAAGTCGCTCTGTGGTCAAACTGGCCTGGAACTCACAGAGATCCACCTGTCTCTGCTTCCTACATGCTGGGACGAAAGGCGTGTACCACAGCACCTGGCTCCTCCGTGGCTTTCAAGATAAGTGGTTTTCTCACTTCCAGAGGAGCAAGGAAACCACTCTAAGTTTTGCCTGTAGATGAGGTCTGCTAAGAGGCGGCTTCCTGAACAGGAGAAAGAGCATCCTGGGAGGACACAGAAAGGCCCAGAGCAGGCCTCAAGAGAGGTCAGCAGAGAAGCAGAAGAGTCCTCAAGAATTGCTGTTGTCGTTACTGACACTCTGTGCTGGTGCTTGGCCGGAACCCAGGGCTGCACACACTAATCAAGCGCTCACCCCCTGAGATCGCCCACTGTGCTGGCGTGGTCATCTTATGAGAAACTGCAGGGTAAGAGCAAAGGTGGAGATCTTAGATGAATGTTAAGTTGGAAGGTAGAGGCAAAAGATGAATCTGAGAGAGGCTGAGATGGGGAGTTCTTCCTTCGTAGCCTGGATCTGAGGGGGTCTGGGAAATGGCAGAGAACAGAACAGGATGAAGAAGGTGGGGAGGAAAGCTGGTTGTGCTGGTGCGCGTCTGTGGTCTCAGCACTCGGGAAGCTGAAAGGAGGAAGATGGAGAGCTCAAGGCCAGCCTGGGCTACACAGGCAACTCTCTTTAAAAGAGAAGAAAAGGAGGAGGGAGAGATAAGGAGGAGTGTGGGTGGACACAGGGTTCATTAATAAAGGAAGTCTAATGAATGAGTTTGGGGAGGGAGGAGGTGTGGGGTGCTATAGGACTTCTGGAGACTCTATTCGGTATGTTCCACCTTTTGACACCACAAGGCAACAATGTCATTGACAGAGTTCACATTCAGGAATCACATAATTGAGTTACCAAAAAAAAAAAGATTCCCCCATCTATGCCTAATCTCCCAATGCTTTAATTTGCTACATTGTGTTGTGTTGGACATTGGCATTCACAGGAATCCTGAGCCCCTCGGCATCAATGGGTTGGAGACACCCACAGGGTGAGAATTAGGGAGCAATGTAAGAATGAGGAGCTGGGGACCAGGCTCAGTTGGTAGAATGTGTGTTTAGCAGGCACACAGTTCTGGGTCTCCGGCACCAATAAAAACTCACCTATTTGGGAGGCAGAAGAAGGAGATCAAGGGCATTCTTAGTTACATTGTGGTTTAAGTTAACCTGGGCTACATATCTTAACAAAAAACAACATCAAAGGATGTTGCTAGCCAGTAGGTTTTCATTTTCTGATAATTTAGTTACACTACGAAGCTTTTAAAATGGTTTTTCCATTTAAAAAAATTGTTCAAACCAGGCGATTGTGGTGTATGCCTTTAATCCCAGCACTGAGAAGGCAGAGGCAGATGGATCTTTGTGAGTTTGAGGCCAGCCTGGTCTTCAGAGCAAGTTCCAGGACAGGCTCCAAAGCTACAGAGAAACCTTGTCTCAAAACAACAACAACAACAAAATTGTTTATACATTCTAAGTCATCAGATAAAATACATGTACTCAAATATAACTATTTTGGTGTGATAACTAGTTAAGAGGAAAAAAGGAGATTGCTAAACAGTGATGTTTTGTGCTGTTTGTTTTTAAAACTATAACACACATACACATATATGTATTATCTTAGCCTATTAGTTGCTGTGATAAAACACTAACCAAAATCAACCTGAGGGGAGAGTGTTTGTTCCAGCTTACAGGTTACAGTTGCTCATCAAGAGAAGCTGAGGCAGGACTCAGTGCAGGAGCTAAAGCAGGAAGGCCACTACTGCCCTGCTTTCCATTACTCTATACAACCCAGCCACCCGCCCAGGGGTGGCACCACCCACAGTGGCTGCATTATCCCACATCAATCACTAGGAACCCGCCCCACAGACAGGCCCACCAGTCAATCAGCTGCAGGAGATTCCCCAGCCAAGGTTCTTTTGTCCCAGGTGACTCTAGCTTGTTTCAAGGTGACAGCAGCTAACCAGCACAGGACCTTACGTGTACACATCAAAATGTTAACAGTGATCGCATCTGCTCATTCGTTTTGCTGGTCTGTCTTCAGTTTGTTGTTGATGATGTTCTAATCAGTGTACATTACTTTTGTAATGATTGACAAACCATTTTATTTATTTTATTTTATTTTATTTTATTTTTTTTTGGTTTTTCGAGACAGGGTTTCTCTGTGGCTTTGGAGCCTGTCCTGGAACTAGCTCTGTAGACCAGGCTGGTCTCGAACTCACAGAGATCCGCCTGTCTCTGCCTCCCGAGTGCTGGGATTAAAGGCGTGCGCCACCATCGCCCGGCTTGACAAACCATTTTAAAGGAAACCAGGGAAATGACCGATGTGCTGGAGAAGTGTTCCCTGAATACAGATTCCCAAACAAACAAGAACAAGAAAGGAAGAACTCCATGCACACTTTCACGAATTGACTGAACAGAAACAGCTGGCTGGATGGCTAATACACACAGGGACAGAAGGAGCAACAAACATGAAAGCTCATGTTACCTTCATAAATTCTTTTCATTAGCACATCAGAACAACGTCATCAGAAAGTATAATACTTTTATCATTAGGACCAAAACAAACAAAAAGATATATTTTTTGAGACAAAGTCTCATATATCCCAAGCTGGCCTAGAACGCCCTCTTAAACTAAGGATGATCTTGAATTTCCAACCCTAGTGCCAGGATAACAAGCATGGGCAACCATGTCCAGTTTAAGAAGGGCAGGGGGACAATAACCTTTCAAGGGATTATAAAATCTTTTCCAACTCACTGTCTTCTGGGTGTCCTTACCTTTACAAATATTACAACAAAATCAACATCCCGGGGCTGGAGAGATGGCTCAGAGGTTAAGAGCATAGGCTGCTTGCTCTTCCAGGGGACCCAAGTTCAATTCCCAGCAACCACATGGTGGTTCACAACCATCTATAATGAGATATGGTGCCCTCTTCTGGCGTACAGGCATACATGCAGACCGAACACTATACATAATAAATAAATCAAAAAAAAAAAATCCCAAGCTTCCTATTTCCATTTTTCTGGCTTCTATGAAAGTCAATCCAACATACCCAGGTGCTGACGGGAAAACAGGTTTAAAGGTCAGGAATTCGCACACAAGACTAAACCCTGTTTTCGAGAGAAAGAGACTAAATACTTAGATCCTCTCTACTCAGTGACACATCAAATTTATCAACAGTAGACATGAAAAAGAAGAAAGGTTGGAAGTACTCTTTCAAGCAATAAATAATGGGCATTTTGAACCCAATTGTTTTTCCATAATAAATCCTCTGTAGGAACTTGGCTGAGGGAAGGGTTGAGAAAGCGGGGCAGGATTAAGGCTTGTGGGGATTGGGGCCAAACAAGGGGAAACTGAAGGCTTTTCCAGAATCACTGGAGAATGGGAAGGCTTGAAAGCGGGTGGTCAAGTAATTGTGAGCCTGAGACCTGAGCTTCACCGGGTGTCACCTCAAAGTGCGCTCGGACCGCACAATGTCAAGCCTACAGTAAGCCAGGGCCAGGATTCATTCGGAGGGCTGAAAATGGGACGACTTCACGCCCGAGTCCAGGCTTATGTCCTACAGATTGGTCCGGGTCTGAAGTCTGAGGAACTCGGATGGGCGGGGGTGGGGGACACGACTGGGGCGGTGTGGATCTGAAAGCTCGGATTCCCTCAGAGGTCCCGGGTCTGACGACCGCTCGGCAACCAAAACCACACCTGAATAACAACTGCGGAACTGCAGGCCGCGGCCGCAGGAAGTAGATCTGTGGTTGGACGCGGACGCCGAGATCCGGCTGGCTGTCTAGTCTCTCGCGCCGGAAGTCCATGCCAGAGGCAGTGGGCTCCTTGGCAACAGAGTCGAAATTCGAGCCCAAATCCCATTTGACTGAAGGCCTTCTGGGCTGTGTGGAGGAACCTAACAGGCCGGCGAAGGACTCGGGAAGGTTAGCTATGCCAAAAACCATGCTGGAAGGGCGCGCGGACGCCGAGCGACTTTCTATACTTAAGTCTAAGGCGGAGCTCTGCGCGTTGCCCTGGAGACAAGCAAGGGGCGGAGCCTGCAGGCTGCAGACCTCCAGATCTTTGTGACTCTCGGTAGGGTGTTGCCTAGGAGACGCGTGAGGGGGCGGGGCCTGAAGGCGGCCGCCCTGAGGTCGGTCCTTCCGGCTGTCTGAGACGCGCTGCCAGGCGCGTTTCCGTGGAGACGGGCCGGTACGCTGTGCTGCAGCCTTCCCGGCTTCTCCGAGAGGTCTGATGATTGCGCGAGTCCTACGACGCTACGTCCGGGTGCAGAGCAGGCCGCGGCTTCCCCCTAGGCCCAGAACTGCCCATTGTTGCGCGAGGAGAAGCCGTTGCTACCGAGATCCAGGATCATGACGGACCCTCTCGGAGACCATCGTCCGCGGCTCTGCCCTGTGGTTGCTTCCTGAAAGACTCCCGCGGTCCTGCGGCTGAGAGGTAAGATGGTCGGAGCCCTGTCTCCACATAAGAGCCATTCTAAGCCAATTCCCTAGGAAGCGTCCTAGACTTGAAGTGGCACCTCCCGCCCATCAACTTGTGGACTCTGGTCCAGTTTATAACCCAGAATTTAACCAAAGCCCCACCTGTATTTGCCAGCTTTCTCCCGAAAGAACTTGCTGTCTGACGGTGAACAAAACTATTTTTCCTCAAGTCTCACTTTCCACGAGTAACAAATTAACTAGATGTCAAAGGCCTCATTGGCCATAAAGTGCGAAAGCAGCCGCAACCAAGTTTCTCTCTTCTTCCTCCTCAATCCAAACTGTTCATTTTTGTGGGGAATGATACTGGGTCTGTTCTTTTGTTGTGGGTTGTTTTGTTTTTAAAGAATTTCAGTAGTCCAGGCTGGTCTAGAACTCCCCCGTCTTTTGCCTCAGTTTCCCCGTCTGCTCTATGCCCTCCTGTCTGTGATGGCTTCAGACCATCTTAACAACTCTACAGCCCCCAGCCTTTACGTGTCATTCCCACAAGGATCTGCATTTTAACCTCTCTACACGCCCTTGGATTGTCTCGTTTCATCACCTCTTTATAAGGTAGACATCTTGCCCCGTTGATCAACATTTTAAAAATCTTATTTGGCTCTATTTTCTAATGTTGTACAACACTTTATTCTGTACAACAGAATGTTACAGTGAGCCAAGCAAAGGAGGTTTGTGGTTTTGTGGATAGAAAAGGACTTGAGAACAGAAACAAAAACACTGGTCACTTCAAAGTTACACTCCTTGGAAGGCAGGAACAGGGAGACAGACCTGTAGGAACATCACTGACTGGCCTGATGTTACTTTGGATGACCCTTTGTTGTGGGAGGATTTAGATAGATGTCCCTTATGCTAGCTGAAACTGGCCTGCTTGGGAAATTTGCTTGTTCTCTCTGTAATCCCATTTTCCCAAAGGTTAATTTTAAGTAAACAGCTCTGTTTCTTTGCCAAAGGAAAAAAACTAAAGAAACCCTGTAGCTTGTTTCCCTGGCTCTTTATTCAGTGTAGGGGGCAGGAAACAGCGCCCTTGTGTCCAGAGCCCCCCACCTTCCTCTTCTGCCTCCTGAGCGCTGTGTTCCAGGTGAGCACCGCCGGGCTTCACTTTCACTTGGTCTCAGTTGACTTGGAGTCATTAATGTTGGAAGGCGCAAAGTAGGGCGGTGGTGGCACACGCCTTTAATCCCAGCACTCAGGAGGCAGAGCAGGCAGATCTCTGTGAGTTCGAGGCCAGCCTGGTCTACAAGAGCTAGTTCCAGGATGGACTCCAAAAGCTACAGAGAAACCTTGTTTTGAAAAAAACAAGCAAACAAACAAAAATGTTGAAGGCACAGCTGAGCAAAATACGTGACGAGTTTCTCATCAGCTTTGTGTCCAGTTGTGTGGGTACTCTCTAGGGACCAAGACCCTGCCGAGTACCACCTGTTCTCCGGAAGCTCTTTAGGACCTGACCTGAACCCATCCCAGTAAACCCAAGTTGCTCCTTCCTTTGTCCCATGGTCTCTCGGACCCTGGCTGACCCCCTTCCACTCTCTAGCTGAAGTCCCTTTAAAGTCTATCCCGTACTCCTTTCATGGCTGACTGTTCTCGTTTCCATTGTTTTCTGTGTGAAAAGACCCCCCAACAGTCCAGTAACTTTAGTGTAACTAATGGGTTCCCTGACCGCTGCTCAGAGAAGGCCTTGGCTAGCCGTGGAGACCCAGCCGTCCACTTCCCAGAACTCTTCTCAGTTCTTCACCCTCCTTTCCACAGTGTTCAGTGGACACAGCCTGGCAGAAAGATGGACATGTAACCCAGCACCGGCTGTTGACCTGTCTGTCACCTTGATGACTTCTCCTTTGGGTGCCTTTGCAGTCCAGTTCCCACAGCCTTCAATCAGTGGCCTCTCACAGATCACCAAGAGCCTGTTCATCAGCAATGGTGTGGCTGCCAACAACAAGCTCCTGCTGTCCAGCAATCAGATCACCACGGTCATCAACGTCTCAGTAGAGGTAGCCAACACCTTCTACGAGGATATCCAGTACGTGCAGGTGCCTGTGATGGATGCGCCCATTGCACGTCTCTGCGATTTCTTCGACCCCATCGCTGACCATATCCATTCCGTGGAGATGAAGCAGGGCCGCACCCTGCTGCACTGTGCTGCTGGTGTGAGCCGCTCCGCTGCCCTGTGCCTCGCCTACCTCATGAAATACCACGCCATGACCCTTCTAGATGCCCACACGTGGACCAAATCATGCCGCCCCATCATTCGACCCAACAGTGGCTTTTGGGAGCAGCTCATCCATTATGAATTCCAGCTGTTCGGCAAGAATACAATGCACATGATTAACTCCCCGATGGGACTGATCCCAGACATCTACGAGAAGGAGATCCGTTTTATGATTCCACTGTAAGCCAACCCAACCAGCTCCTATATCAGGGTCAGCAGTACAGATCTGTCATTAATAGTACACCAACGTCTAAACTTGAACACTCTACTTGTGTTGCTGCAGGAGCACACCAGATGGTGCTTTTCATAAGGGCAAGAATAGAGCATTGCCATAACTTTTCACCTCCTAATCCACAGGTTTAGGGGGTACATGCCTTAGATGGCTGAAGCAGAAAGATTGCAAGGTGAGTTTGAGGCCAGCCTGGGCAACATAGTGAGACCCTGTCTCAAAAAAACAAACAACTCAACAATTACTGCCCTGTAGTATGTGTCTTTAGATATTAAATTCTTTGGTTAGAGCATGGTGAGTGGTAGGTCACAGCTACTGTCTGGAGGATGGGGGAGGCAAGTGGTGGCCATGCCAAAGAGCCCAGTGCACAGTGCATATGGCAGCCTTGGGGTCCTGCAGCTCTCCCCTAGATGACCAACCCAGAGATGACTCTGCCAAAATCCCACCTCATTCATTCAAAGTCAGAGCCTTGAGCATCCTGGTGCTCCCCAATGTCTCACAGTAGGTGCCAACCTACTAGACACGGGGCCTCCCCTCCACCTTCACCACAGTGGCCCAGCTCTGGTCTTCCAGGCCAGACTTGCACAGGGCGTGGATCACAGCGCTGCTCCGATCAGCAGTACTCATCCGGAAGGCCGTCCTGTCTACACACAGCCCTTTGTTTATGTGTCTCAGAAGCCTCTGTGAGAAAGAAGAAATAGCTTAATCTTTGCTAAGCCTCATCTGAGAAGTTTGCCAGAGCTCCCGCTGTGCAGCCTAGGATGCACGCCCAGCTTTCTCCAAAAGGCCTTATGTAGAATTGCAGACCGTGTGATCCAGTGTCCCAGGCTGGCTGGCTGTTCAGGAGTTATGGGGACAGAGGTCAGGACAGGTGAGTTGACTCCAGGAGGCCCTGAAATTCAGGGTTGCTCAGAATCACTTAATGTCAGGACCCAACTCAAGAAGGCTGTATTTGGTTTCAGAGGTGAATCCAGCTGGGTAGTGGCACTCGGGAAGCAGAGGCAGGAGGATCTCTGTGAGTTTGAGGCCAGCCTGGTCTACAAGAACTAGTTCTAGGACAGGTAGGACTGTTACACAAAGAAACCCTGTCTCAAAAAATCAAGATAATAATAATAATTAACAATAACAATAATAATATTTTTTATAAAAAAAAAAAAAAAAGAGGTGTCCCCTGTAGCCCAGGCCATGTGGCCTTGAGCTCCTTATCTCTTGCTTGTACTTGAGGAATGCTGGGGTCTAGGTGTGTGCCACCATGCCCTGCAAAGACCAGTGCTCCACTTTGCTTTTTGTGGTATAACACCAAAAGCAGCTTGGGGGAGGAAAGGGTTTCTTTGACTTACAGGTCCACACAATCCACCATGAAGGGACGTCAGGACAGGAACTCAAGGCAGGGACTGAAGCAGAAGCAAGGAGGAATGCTGCTTACTGTCTTGCTCCTTCCCCATGGCTTGCTCATCCCAGTTTGTTATACAGTCCGGGACCACCTGCCCGGGCTGGCACAGCCCAGAGCAGGCTACACCCTCTCCCATATTATTCTTGCATTATTAGTCCAGAAGCCCCACAGACATGCTCACCTAGTGGAAGGACCTATTCCAAGGTGACTAGTTTATGTCACATTGACAAACACTGACCAGTTGGTCAGATCTAGAGCTTTCAGATTGCTTATGAGCAAACAACAGCACGGCTGCCCTGTTGGGTGGCTTGATGCGGTGCTGTGCATCTCGAGTGCTGTAGAAACTGCAGACCTTCCCCCTGTATGAGCCGGGTTCTCAGGAGGCGCAGAACCGGTAGGGTGAAAAGAAAAGAATTTAACTTAGCATATGGGACGCTCAGCAGTGGAAGTGGTTCCACAGCGTCTGTCTCTCATGGGAGAGGGAGAGGCCACAGTCCATGAGTCTGGGACATCAGCAGTCCCAGCCTGGCCCCAAAACCTGGAGTGCTCCCAGAGAGCCTGGAAATGCTGGTTCTGATGTCAGCGGCATGTGGGAAGGCCGAGAGCAGGGGTGAATGATCTTCCTGCCGCCATGCCGTTTTTATCTGAGCTGCTTCCAGAAGTGCTGCCCACTCTTGGGTGGGTCTTCCCACATCCATTATAGGCAACCAAGCAACGCTCCAGGTGTGGCTCCCTATAGGTGATTCTGATTTATGGCAAACTGACATTTAAACCAACCATACTCCCCAACCTACCTGTGCCCTGTTTTCAGAAAGGGACTGCCCAGGGGTTTGGTATGAGGCGGTCCAAGTGGGAGGAGGCAAGCCGCTGCTCTAGGACTAATCTCACCCTTCAGCAGAAGCAAACCCCCCACCAAACACACACACAGCAGGCAGGTGTGGCCAAGCCCCCACCCTCTAACTCTCCTGGCAGAAACACAGATAGAAATTTTCTTTTAAAATAACTTTATTTAAATCTTTTAGTCATAAAAATAAAACAATAATCTAGGGGTGGAAAGATGGCTCAGTGGTTCTGAGCATTTACTGCTCTTGCAGAAGACTTGGGTTGGATTCCCAGCATCCACCTCGTGGCTCACAACTCTCTGTGGATTCAGCTCCAAGGAATTCGATGCCGTTTTCTGGCCTCCTAGGGTACTAGGCATGCATGTATTGCACATACATACACGTAGGGAAAACACTCATGCACAGAAAATAAATCTTTTTTAAGTTCAAATTAGCATGTCAATTCAACTTTTTTTTCTTTTCTTTTTTCTTTTTGTTTGGTTTTTTGAGACAGGGTTTCTCTGTAGCTTTGGAAACTCCCTTTGTAGACTCCCTTTGTAGCCTGGAACTCCCTTTGTAGACCAGGCTGGCCTCGAACTCACAGAGATCCGCCTGCCTCTGCCTCCCAAGTGCTAGGATTAAAGGCGTGCGTCACCACCCCCCGGCTTCAATTCAACTTTTGAATCCACAATTTTCTGGGTCACCTCATTCCCAAATGGGACTCAACCCACGGCCTTGTGTGTGTTAGGCAAATGTTCTACCACTAAGCTAATCTCCAGCCCAGTTCTTTGAGGCTTGTTTTGAGTCAGAGTCTGGAACTCTTGTCTGGTCTGTAACTCAATATGTAGTTGAGGCTAGCCTCAAATTCAGAGAGATCAGGCTGCCTCTCAGCTTCTGCCTCCTCAGTGTGCTTACCACCACCACCCCTGTTGGATTTTAACAGGTGCGTAGAATGACGCCATCACCACAAATCAGGAGCCAGTCACGGGTCCCTTTTGTGGCCAGACCCCAACCCAAGCCTTCCCCACACGCTGACAAGCACACACGTGTGTGCCTACAGGTTTGCCTCTCCGGGCAGCCTGGCGCTCGCCCCTCACGCAGCCCCTGTCTTTGTTCTATGGCATTTGTACGGCTCTGCCACTTTTTACCCACTGAAGTGTATTTAGTTGTCGGGTGTAGGGGTTATAGGTGAAACTGCCATACACATTGCACACAGGTTGTTCATTTCTCTAGGGTGTGTACTACAGAATTCTGGTCACATGATGATGGCCTCACCAGAACTGGATTAAAACTAATCATATTTACTCCTCATTACCCTCCCTCATCCCTTCCCACTTTTTCTGAACCCCTTTCTCTTCCCAGTAAGTTCCCTTAAATGTTCATAACTTTTCTGTGACTATATAAGGAAGTATCGATATTTTAAAATATTAAAAATTAAATTTTCTTGGTTTTCCAAGGTATGATTTTTCCTTGTAGTCCTGGCTGTCCTTGAACTCACAGAGACCTGCAGCTTTGCCTCCCAAGTGCTGGGATTAAAGGTCTGTGCTACCACCGTTCAGCTGTAAATGAGGAGTTTTGTTATGGTGTATTGATAGATGTCATTACACTACTCCCTCCCTCTCCTTGTCCATATTTTTTATTTTTAAATAATATATTTTTGGAAAATATACACGTATAGGTATATTTTGATTGTCTCCGTCCCCCAGGGCCTTCTCCAAGTCATCCTAGTGCCCTTGTTCTGCCTCCCTCCCAATATCATGTCCTCCTTTTGTTGCTGTTGTTGTTATTAATAACCCTGAAACCAGGTGGTGCTGCCCATATGCTCGTGGGTGTGGGATCATACCTAGGGTGTGGGCAACTTAGCAGTGGCCATGCTGCCAACGGAGAGAGGCCCTGTCTCTCTCAGCAGCCATCAACTGCTGGTAGCTCCTCCACAAGGTGAGGCTTGACTTGTGCCAGTAACAATCGGTGCTAAGAGTGGACATTACAGTGGCCACGTGATATCCAGCAGCCAGCCTGTCTCCTCATCCTCTAGCCCTTACATTCATGAGAGGGAGCAGGAGACTGGTTGGTGCTTCCTGCAGAAGAGAATATTCTAGCACAGTAACATTTGTTGTAAAGGGTGACAGCTAGGAGTTGCCCTTTAATTTATAGACACATTTTATGTTAAAATAAGTGAACCTTGCTTAAGGCCTAAACCTATATGACCTTTAAGTGTGACCTTACTCCTTTCCTAGATATTTTTGGGATTCCCAAAAACAAGACTAACCCCCCTTTTTTTTTTACAGTAGAAACGTCTTAACTTCCCCAGCAACCCTGTGATCTAGAGTTTTACCTTAGCAGTGCCCCTGTCCAGTGCATAGAAACTAGCCATGAGCATCTTAGGCTCAAGTCCAAAGCCACTAGAAACATACAGATGGCTGCTGTGAAGACACTGAGCTGTGGCTGAGACACCCAGACACACGCTCTCGGAGATGCTGGCTTTCCTCCCCTGCTCCTCTTTTTCTACATCTTTGCGCTTAAAATGTTTGTTTTTTTAAATAAACTAACTCTGCTTCAGACTGGCTCTTCCTGAAATTCTTTTCTACTTGGAAGCCTAGAATCCAGCTCTACTTGAGTGGAGATCCCTAAAACTAAGGGAACTCAAAAGGCTGCCACTGGGAGACACTGCCGCCCCTGACCCTTGAACAAAGCAACCGTGGAGATTATATTCAGGGAGCCTAGACATATTCCTACAGGTGCTGGCCCATTCCTGGACATGCTCAGTTGGACTTCACAACTGAAGAGGAAAGAGTAGACACACTGGGACATGCTGAGCTGACCTCGGGTCAGGGGCATATGTGTACAGAAGATGGAAGGCCAGATTGCCTCAGCATGCTCAGCCTGCCCAAGGAATCAGCTTTGTAGAAAGAGAACTTTGGGGGTGTATTACACAGGATTTGGCCTGGAAAGGCGCCTGCCTCAATTAGTGGTTGGTTAGCAGAGGCAAGGAAGGTTTTGCGGGGTTCATGGTATCATGGCTGGGATGAGCAGTGTCCTTGTCCTCAGGCTCAGCTGCTGGGCTTTTCTCTGGACACAGCCTGGGTAGAGGAACCTCTGGGTGGTCCTGTTTAAGCCCCGCCTCCTAGGTAGGTTGGTAAAATCTATGTGGATAGGAAAGAGACCTGCAGGTGTCTCCCTTAGACTTTCTCTTGGTGTTTTGAGACAGGATCTCAGTATGTAGCCCAGGCTGACCTGGAATTTACTTACTGGGTAGCCTAGGTTAGCCTCAGAAGCCTCCCAAGTGTATAAGACATCATGTTTCTAGGAATTCATACACACTTGAATGTAAAAAGTAGAGGAAGTGTTTAACTGAGCAGAAAAATGTGGAGTTATAGAAAATGGGGGACAAAAACAGAAAGGTGTACTTGAAGACAAGACCTTGAAATGGGTAATTAAAACCAAAAGAAGCTGCTCATTTCAAAGTTTGTGTGTTGGGGACTGGAGGAGTAAGGGTGTGTGTGTGTGTGTGTGTGTGTGTGTGTGTGTGTGTGTGTGTGTAAGGGAGGGGGCATGAGGCCAGCTCTCCACACAGCCCAGGACTAGCAATCCTCTCTACCCTCCAGAGTGCCAGGCAGAGGGACAGACGCGTCAGGTTACTTCGTTACCTTTTGGTAAGGATTAAAGGATTACAAAACGCCCAGGCGACCTCACTGTCATGCCAGTCACGGCTGCCTACTTGGGAGCCCGGGCTATCCTTTCTTCTTCCCTCCATTTCTACTGAATAGTAATTTAGTCTCAGTTTGCTGGTAGGAACTTGCGCAGGTTTTAGTTTTTAATCTGGCACATTAAGACCTAGTGCAAAAGCTAATTCAAAATAGTGAACTTCCAGAGTTTGTTTTTTGTTTTGTTTTGTTTTTTTCTCGAGACAGAGTTTCTCTGTGTAGCCCTGGATGTCCTGGAACTCGCTCTGTGGACAGGGCTGGCCTCAAAATCAGAGATCACCTGCCTCTGCCTCCCGAGTGCTGGGATTAAAGGTGTGCGCCACCACACAAACTTCCAACAATTTTTAAACAATGTACTACTCTACTCTGGCCCTAAGTCTTTCCCCATTGTCATCTGGCCCTGGGCCTTCTGGCTCAGCTCCTCCAGTGAACTGGCAAGATGGCTCATCAGGGAAGGAGGCTCGCGGTGCCACCTGGGAAAGGACACACACAAGAAGAGTCCTTGCTTCCTTTTGTTCCTACTGTTGATGTGATTTACCAGCCTGGTCTCAAAATCACTATATAGCTGAAGATGACTGAATTTCTGAACCTCCTGCCTCCACCTCCTGAGTGCTTGGATCACAGACATGAGCCACCACAGTACTGGCGGGATAAACCTAGTACTTTGTATGTGTATTCTACCAATGGAGCCATAGCCTCAATCCCCAGCCCTCCTGTAGGACTAGAAGGAAAAGGTTGCCTAACAGGCACACAACCCTTGGGTTCCGTCCCTAGCACTGAGAAAAGGAGTCCTTGTTTGCTCCGACCTTCTCTAATGACAACCCAAGGGTACCAGGGCAGGATGGGAGGGGAAGCCTGGTAGCTAAGGCTGAAACAAGGCTTTGCCTGAAGTCCACAATGGCAGGATGCCCAGCACAGCTCCAACTTCCTGGCTTCCCCCAAGACCTGGCAGGAAGCCTGGGGGCCTGGGCTACACCCTGTTCTGTCCAGTAGGAGTAGGCCTGCCCTGAGGTTGTCAGTGTGCAGGTGGCCACAGAGGAAGTGGAGAGACCAGCTCCCTAGCATCTGTGACAGTGACTCAGGACACTTGGGCTAAGCATTTCCCAGGCAGCTCCCCAGAGCCGCAGGGTTAGGTTCACTGCCCCATTTACAGCACAGAGGCAGGGGAGCTGAAGGCCCTGGCTCCAAGTCACAGCATGTAAGAGCCAGGACTCAAACCCAGTTCCGACTCCAGAGCTCCGTTTGTCCCTAGTGCAACAGCACACCGCTGTCCCCACTTCCACTTTCCAGGATTCCTGGTACTGATCTTCGTGAAGGGTAGTCTCAGTTGTCACCCTGGGGCCTCTGGGCTTGCTTGTGGTGCGTTCATTGTATCTTGACTAAGCTAACTGAGGTGGGAAGCTCTGCCCACTGAGAGTAGCACCATTCCCTGAGCTGGATCCTGGGCTGTCTGAAAAAGGAGAAACTGCCCTGAACACGGACGGGTCCATCGCTCTCTGATTCTTGACTGTGGATGTGAGGTGACCAAGTGCTTCAGTCTCCTGCGCTGGACTTGCCTGACCCGAGGGACTGTAACCTCAACCTCTGAACCAAAGTAACCCTTTCTTCCTTCAGTGTTGCTTTGGGTCAGGGTGTTAGCAACAGAAGAAGTGACTAATGTCACTGTCAACTACAGTCTGAAAATATCAAATGGTAAATTCCAGACAGAAACAAATGCCTGCGCTTCTGAGGGTGCACCATTGCAATGCCACACCTGTCCTGCTTCTGCCCACCCCTGCCATTGGTCTTCGTTACGGTTATCAGATGTGGGGTCACCACGGTTGTGTGTAGGTGACTTATCTTACTAATAAGCACAAGGACAGCAGAGTGACGTCTGCATTTCGGACATGCCGAAAAGAAGCCTTAAAGCGCTTGCTTTACGTGGAAAGGTGAAAGCTGCTGCCCCACTAAGAAAGGCATCGAGCAGTCATTGCTAAGATCAAGACTCGGAAGCTCGAGTCTGTGACACTGTGACAAAAGAAAGTTATCAGTGCTGGCTTGGTTCTGTGCTTCAGACCGCAGAAGCTCAGGCCAAGTGTGTGGTAAGGGCTCAGTTAAGATAGAAATCACAAGAAACACACGCCTAAAAGAACAGGGCAGTATAGGGCTGTTTCTGCATCGCTGGATGTCTTGCAAGGCAGCTGGTCCTTACATCTGCTCCCTCCTGCCACACCCTTACTCCTCCCCCACCATGCTGGAGGCACTGGTCCTGAAGGCAGGTCTGGTGAGGAAGACAAGAAAGGCTGACCTAGCTCTCAGGTGGAGTGTGACCATGTGATCAGGGCCCCATCTGGAATGATCACATTCAGTTGGGGCTTCAGACTTGCTGTGGTGGAGGGAGGCAGGCAGCGGAGAGGGAGAGAAGAGCTCCCCCCCCCCCACACACACACACACCAACCCGAAAGGCAACATTTGTTATCCTGGGCAAACCAACCAGCAGTGACTGGATACAAAAATCATGAAGCCTCAGAGAGGTGCGGCACTTGCCCAGGACAACAGAGTCCCAGAGGGACAGTGACCTTGCAATGGGATTCCTGCTGCTGTGATCATCACTAGAGGTGACCGTGGGGTCCGGCAAGACTAGCCAGATTTCCTGCTGTGAGTAGTGAGATCCTGGCTTTCTGCTGCTGGTCTCTGCTTCTGCTGGAAACTGATTGGAGGGCCTTGGGGACATCAATTCAGTTACTGGTGATAAGCCAGCACCTAAGCCCAGCACAGATCCATCTAACCCCTGTCCTGTCCCCACACCGCCAGGCTTTGACGTGTGTGTGTGTGTGTGTGTGTGTGTGTGTGTGTGTGTGTGTGTGTGTAGGGTCAGGGAATGACTCCCCAGGCAGTAGGCATCTCCTGAGGCCAAAGAGCCTGGGTGAGGCCGGGCAGGGACACTCCTAGAGTGGTGTGGAGTGCCTCCAATAAGGAAGACAAGAGTCACCAAGGGGGCTTTCCCCAGCCAAAGCATCTCTTCTCTCCTGCTCAGCCCAGCCTGAGAGTGGAATCCAGAGATGGGCAAGCTGGTAAGGGTGGGACAGACCAAACGAGTGGCATCTCTGAGTCATAGAGAGGTGGGTGGCAGTGACTCAGCAAGGTCCTCTATAAGGCCAGCCTGGGTGGAGGCTGAGGCTAGGAAACCCTATGTCACTGTTCCTTGCCATTCACCACCCGTCTCTCTCCCACCCAGCCTCAGGCCACCCTCCACATGCCCTGGCACAGGAGTCCTTTATGAACAAATACGTAGTTCCTCTCTGGATTCCAGCCCCCCTGCCCCCGCACCTGCTCTAACTCTGTCCTCACTCAGAAGGACCCTATTTCCAGGTGGATCTGCAACTGTGGTGGGGAGCAGGGTGTGCGTGACTAGCCACCTGAGATGGTCACCCCTCCTTCCTCGCCACTGGGCTCCCCATTCAAATCCTCCCCACAGGGACCATCACAACCCTGAGCATCATTTACTGGTGCTCAGAAAGGGGAGGGGAGGGGCTAGAGATGTAGCTCAATTGGTAGGATGCTGTTTGCCTGGCATGCTTGAAGCCCCAGTACTGCATAAGCCCAAGGGTTGTGATGAACACGCCTGTAACCCCAGCCCTGTGGAAGAGAGGCAGGAGGATCAAGAGTCCGGAGTCACCCTCAGTACATGGTGGCTTTCCAGCCAGACTAGGCTACATGAAATCCTATCTCAAAACAACAACAGAAAGAAAGAGAGAAGGGAGGAAGGGAGGAAGGGAGGGAGGGAAGAAGGAAGGAAGGAAAAAACAAGAAAGAAAGAAAGAGAAAGGAAGGAAGGAAGGAAGGAAGGAAGGAAGGAAGGAAGGAAGGAAGGAAGGAAGGAAAAAGAACAATGCAGTCTAAACAGGGAGAGCAGTTAAGCTGACAGAGCAGGGGGTCCGGTCCCAGGCCTTTGTGCCCCAGGCTAGGTTCTTATTCATTGTAATAGGTATAGGAACTTAGCTGTCTATCACCAAAGACTGAGAGATGGATAGACAAAGCTGGGGCCAACCAACAGGGGCGCTCTGGGCTAGGTTCATGGTATGAAAGGCCTACTCCCTAGGCCCTAGGCTAGCCTGGGTGCTTCCTTGGTGCCTGCTCCTCCATGAAGCTGTCCTTATGACTGATCCTGTGTACCCACAACCCTAGACTCACCTCCTCATGAACAACTCCTCTCACCAGGCCTCCTTGAAGGGAGAGTAGCATGCAGGGGTCTTTCTCTTATAGGTGAGGATGTGTCCAGGAGAAGAGCGGAGGGTGGAGGGCATATAGGAAAAGGGACCAGATGGGATAGCACAAGCGAAGGTTCTGGTGGGTGAGCTGGCATTATACTCAGCGAGATAGGCGCCTGGTAAGGACACGGAATAAGAGGAAAGCCCTGACTTTGTCCTCAGAGCAGAGTGGGACTCCAGAGCACGTGTGTTTTGGGAAGATCTCTCTAAGAGGAGAGAGGGCATATGGGGGTGGGGGACAGGGCCACTACCACCATCCTGACACTGGACAATGGTAGCCTGGGCAGTCGAGGACCTTGTAGAGAGCAGTGTTAGGCTGGAGGCCAACAGAGAGTCAAAGGAGTCAGAACCATGCGGTAGCCAGCCACTCCCTTTATGTCCCTTTGACTGTAGCCCCAAGGAATGACACAGATGTCCAAGCAAAAATAGTTTATTTGAGGATGGAAGACCCAAATCCGGGGGAGGAGGAAGCACTGGAGTGAGGCTACGGTAGCTACCTGAAGTTGGCACAGGCTACTCCAAGTTTTTAGAGGAGCCCAGCAATGAAGAAGCCTTCTGTGGTGTGCCTCAACGGCCTCCCCCACCGGAGGAAAGATTGTGCAACCACTGGGCATCGTCTTCATAACACATTGAGGTTTTCTAAGTTTGCCCAGCAATTTTCATCGTAATACTTGACCCTAATCATAATGACTCATCTGACAGGCACACATGCCAGACTTGGACCCACCATCCAGTGGCGGGCCTTGCTGTAACAGGTGAGGCTGTCAGGGGCGGGGGGTGGTGGGGTGTCTCTCTGAAGGTCCCTGGCCTCCCAGGCAGCCCTTCTAGAAGGCACCTCCTCTCCTTGGCCTGGCAGACATAGTAGCTCTCCACTTAACCTCATTGTCCATGGTTAAGAGTCAGGCTAGGACTGTCCAGGTATGGCTCGTGTGCTCCCCCAGGTCTCAAAGACCTTTGCCAGGCTGGTCCCTGTGCCACAATCCCCAACGGGTTGCCCAGGAGGCCACGAACTCACAGTTGTGGTAAAGAAACATTCCTGAAAGGGTGAGTGCAATGCCCAAATAGCTGAGCGCGCTGAGGTGACTGCCGAACAGGAGCCGGGACAGGATGAGGTTGCCCACAACTGTGAGGTTGCCCAGTACGTGGACGGTGAGGGCGGACGTGAGTGCCAGCAAGGAGAAGCTGGCCAGGTTGTAGACCACAGACAAGAAGCAGCTGAGCAGGACACAGGCCCAGAGGTGACAGTCAGTGGGAGCCAGAGGTGGGGCCACTCCAGCCTCCATCACCAGAGCAGCACCTGCCAGCAGGCAGAAACTGGGCACAGAGGTGGCATACAGCAGCGTCACCGCGTCCAGCCTCTCTTCCTGCAGCAGAGCACCTGCAACCAGGAAAAGTGGCTGTCATCACTGGGATCGAGGCAGCACCCAGAGCCAGCCCTGAACACCCCGTCCTCATGACCCAGCCTCCTGAAGCTGGCCCTCACTCAGCAGGGTTAGTGGCTCCTGATGTGAGGTGTCACTTGCAAGGCCAGCTGGGCTTGTGACCTGTGCCCACTCCTCCTTTATAGGTAACAGCTCACAAAGGTAACATGTACAAAAGCCTTAATGTGGCGAATGCGTAGGAGATGTAGAAAATAAAACTTATCCCTACAACTCCAGCCGGGAAGCAGGGACTGAGCACGGAGCACCTGGCTCTACCACTTACAGCTACAACGAAAGAAAGAGCGAAGGAGCTGGGGGAGGGGGGAGAGTGTGCAGAGGAGGGCGGGGAAGGAAGGAGGAAAGAAGTTCGATAAAATAGTTTTGAGTCGCAATGGTGAGACTAGTCATCCCCCCATTTGCTATGACCGCCGGGTGACAAAGGACCAACAAGACAGCCATTGTTGGCTCTTGGCAGCTGCTCACTGTTTACGATCTCAAATCAGGGTGTTTGGTTGCCTTCTTTTTTTAAAAAATGTTTTATGATTTCATGCAGCCAAGGCTGGCCATGAGCTCTCCATGTGGCTGAGGCTTGCCTTGAATTCTTCATCCTCTTGTCTAACACTGTATTTTCACCCCCCACCACTTCCAAATGCTGGGATTACAGGTGTGCACCACCATGTCTAGCTTGATAATCTGCGTATAATCTAAACAAACAAACAAACAAAAACTACCAATAGTGGGGCCTGTCAAGATGAATCCAGAAGCCTTTTAGGTTTCCAAGGAATAGAAGCACTTCCGCTGCCTGCGTGGTTGTATGTGCCTCTGTCCATACCACTGCGACCATCAAAGGCTGACACAGGGTGAAATGGCCGTGTGTACTCAAGGACAGACCCCAGACAGAGCCTTCTCCAAGTCTAAGTAGAAGAGAGACGACAATTGGCACCGGCGTCCTCCTGGGCCCCCTAGATCTCTGTTTCCTGACACACACTTTCCAAAGAGCCCCACAGTGCTTACTCACAGCCATGTTTAGAACAGGAAATGGCACTTATTCCCCTCTCCGTTCATCCCACTGTTTGGGCTGGGTTCTCTAGGCAACAGTCTCTCCAGCTCAAGCCTTTCTAGAAAGGAGCAGAGTGCCTCTGCTCACTCACTCCAAAGTTAGTACCTAAGGAGCTGTTTGAAGCTTGGGCCTGAAAGACACCAGGACAGAAAGGATCTGGTTTCAGGCGGACTTCACCCTCCGGGGTAGCCCCTGCACCTGTCCTGCATCCTGCCAACCCCCCACCCCTGCAGCCCACAGAAGGGCAGCGATTGCTGTGGCAGAAGTGACTAACTCGCAAAACGTTAGCCTGTTGTGCTGACTCCTCAGTAACTCCACCCTTGCCAGCCCATCTTCACCATCCTCTGTTTTTCCAGAGACATTCTATTGTTTCCTTCTGGTGCTGGGACCCAGCCCAGGGCTTCCCTCCCTAAGGAAGCTCTCTAGCGCTGAGCTACACAGTCCCAGTCCCCCCAAAGGCATTTTTATTTATGGGGTTTTTGAGGGAAGAGAGATTGAAACAGGATCGAGGTTGAAATGGGGTCTTTAACACTAAAAAAATTACATCATGTGTATGTATGATGTGTGTATATGTAGATCACACACAGTTTGTGTGATGTATGTGTGTGTCTGATGTGTGTATATGTAGATCACACACACAGTTTGTGTGATGTATGTGTGTCTGATGTGTGTATATGTAGATCACACACACAGTTTGTGTGATGTATGTGTGTGTCTGATGTGTGTATATGTAGATCACACACACAGTTTGTGTGGTGTATGTGTGTCTGATGTGTGTATATGTAGGTCACACACACAGTTTGTGTGATGTATGTGTGTGTCTGATGTGTGTATATGTAGATCACACACACAGTTTGTGTGGTGTATGTGTGTCTGATGTGTGTATATGTAGGTCACACACACAGTTTGTGTGATGTATGTGTGTGTATATGTGGAATATGTGAAGGTCACAGAATGACTTTCAGGAGTTGGTTCTTTCCTTCCTCTGTGGGTTCTAAGCATCAAGCTCAGGTCATCTGTGCAGCAAATGCTTTCACCCACTAAACCTGCCTCACTAGCCCTGAGCCAAGGGCCTTCCATGTAACTCATGCTGGCCCAGAACACTCTACAGATCCCAGACTGGTCCATCCTAGCCTAGCCCTGAGGCACTCCTACCTCAGTTTCTAAAGTGATGGGATTACAGGCATGTGCCACCATGCCGGGCTGAAAAGGTATTTTATTTTTCTGCTTCTAGACAGAGTTTGACTTTGTGGCCCCAGCTGGCTTTGAACTCATGATCCTCCCAGGGTACTGGGATTGCAGGCATGCTCTTCCACGCCTGCTTCAAAGGCACTTTCACGTCAGCATCTGAACACACGTCACCCCTGCTGCAAACACACAGCAGTGACCTATGTAAACCCTCACCTCCTGTCCTGTTTCCACTTTGTTCCTTCCCTGGATGTGTGACATAGTCAGCTCCCTGTCTCGGTCTCCTCGTGGATAGCATGGGGAGGAACAGCGTACACACCCAGTGTACCTTACCCAGCACCGGAGCTGATCCCCCAGCTCTCCTCCTGATGACTGACAGGGCTCTTCCACAGCCTGTGTCCCATCTCAGGATGCCCTTTCCTGCTCTGTTGGCATGGCCGTGGCTGCACAGCTCCCTCCACAGCCTTCTCGAGCCCACACCACACCTGTGTCCACCTTGCTCTATAGCTTCCCTCCTGCAAAGTGTCCTCTCTCTGTGGGCTCAAAGGATGAGGACCAAGTGAGGTTCTGAAACACAGGTGGGTACAGATGACAGCAGGCTTGGCAGGCTGGCACCTCACTCCCTTGCCTGTCTGAGTATGAGGGTGGCATTTCTCCACTGAGCCTGTAGCTGGCCCACATAAGAGAGCAGAGGCTCTCTGGCCACCTGCGCTCACTCTCTGGATCCCTGGTCCCTGTTCTCGTGGCATCTGATCTCAGGGGGGAATCCAGCACCAGGGAACATCTGTATCCTCCAGTCTGAATCTGGCCCAAGAGTCTCTAGCAAAGAGAAACTTCCTCTTTTTAAAAATCCATTCCAAGCCCTGGATCCAGTCCACTCCCCCATCTCAGCAAGGCTCCCGTTTCTGTTGGTGGAACCATTAGCTTTCTTTAGCACCTGGCCCAAATGCATGCAGCCTAATCTGTTTACCCATCTGATGTCAACTGATATCAAAACCACCAATTAAAGACATCATTTTAATTTCTCCTCTATGCCAGACCCCAGGTCAGGTGCTGAGGATAGAAATGCCCCAAAGCCTGTCGGGTTGGGAAGCAGATGGGTGACCAATAACTCTGAATACCCCATAGCTGGCAAAGAGGGCACCCAACACTGTAAGAAACTGAGCCTTGAGGGGGAAGAAGGGAACTGGCACAAGCCAAGAGGAGGCTGGGTGTCAGTAACATGCCTCTGTGAACACGCCTGAATGCCCTGATGCCTGGCTAGTCACAGCCCCTCCTACCGACAGGAGCTGCCCAGAGCCCAGCATGAAGAGTTCTTGGCTCTAGCAGGTGCAATGTGGGCCTAGAAGCTGGGGCCTTCTCTGCTTGGTGTTGTCCCTGCCCAGGAAGGCCCTACAGGGTCGGATTTCCCCGAACCAACTCAAGGCCCAGCTCAGGGCTCGGCTCATGTAACCTGAGGCTAAAATAGACCGGGCTTTCACCCCGCCCATGGGGTAGGGTGAAGATGGGGACAGGGCCTTTGGGTCCCGGCTGAAGATGCCAGGCAGGACAGAGTCCACACTTCACGGTTCCTCAGCTGGAGGCTGCCCCAACCATACCCGGCACCCCGAGACCCCTTACTTTCCATTCTCGACTCTCCTACTTCTTCCTTATGTTAAGGTGGAGGGAGGGTGGGGCTATGACTCAAACGCCCCTCAGCTGCCCAGACAGGAAGTCAGGCACACTGGAGCTGGGCGGACAATTGCACCTTACTTCAACTCGGAGTCCTGCTGCCCACTCCCGATAGCCACCACCCAGTCACTCAAGCCAGGCGTGGGAGTCCGGGGAGCCATGTGAACCTGGGACAGCCGTACACCTCTTTGGCAGCAGCTGGAAGGCTGAGACAGGAGAATCACAAGTTTGAGGCCAGCCTGAGCTTCACAGCAGGACAGCCTCCTCTCCCCTCCCACTGTATAACACTGTCTTATCAGTACTGTCCCCTGTACTGTGAAGATGGAGTTGGAAATGGCTGTGACAACTGATGATCAACACTCAGAGTCAGACTGTCACACCGTGGCCACTAGTAATCACTTCCCTGGCTTGGATAAACCGGTGTTCCCAATCAGCTCACAGCCTGGCTGCTTTCCCTTTCCTTCCCTAGGTCACACTGGCCTTCTAGGTTCATAATCTTAGGACGTATAGCTTAGGCAGCATAGACTCTGAATGCCATGTTCAAATATTGCCTTTGCTGTTCACTGGCACAAGGCCCAGGCTGAGACTCCACAGCTGTCAAATGGGGATAATAAAGACCTGACTAACTCAAGGAGAGGCCGTAGGAGGACCCAGTAAGACAAAAGGCTTGCCAAGTTATAGAGCACACTTCACCAGCACCTGTTATTAACTATGCCTCTAAGGCTTAAGTTTGAGGCCTGAACTCCCTGAATTCTGTCAAAGAGGATCGCTGTCACCCCCTTGACAAGAACATCCCAGCCACACACCCCACCTCCTCAGATGGAGACCAGGCACTTACTCTGTTGAACGGACTTGAAGCCTCTGAGACAGGTGGCCACTAGCAAGAAGCCACAGCCAGCTGAGGGTGCCCGGATCTCTCCAGCTAGGCTGCACGCAGCTCCCAGGCAGAGCGGGCCCATGGCAGCAAACTGTAAGGGATGGTGTCTTCGGCCTAGTAGCAGCGCAGACAAGGCCAATGTGAAGAGTGGTGTGGTGGTGGTGGCCAGTTGTGCTAGGTCCAAGGGTACAGTGCTCAGGCCTACATTGCCGCAGGCCATGGAGGTACCAAAGGTGAGGCTGAGCAGTAACACTCTGCCTTGGATGCTGCGGGGCATGGGCCGCCGGGCCCCCCAGTGGCATGCCAGGGCAGCTGCCAGCATGTGCAGTGCCGAGAGGAGCAGGGGCCGTCCGAAGCCATGCACTGTGAAGATCCACTTGTTGAGACTTGACATGCTGGCTCCTGCCAACAACCACACCAGGGCTGCCACAACCACTCTGACCCGAGCAGGCTGCCCAAGGCTGTCAGGAGGCCACTTGGGGTGGCCATGCTCCCGGGCACTTCCAGCCACAGCCACTGCTTCGGCTGAGGTCATCCTGCCTTCATGGCGCTCCAGTGGGCAGCGGCACATCCGCACCAGAAGGGCTGGGGCAGGAGGCAGGCTTTCCAGGGACTCGCTGGGCCAGGTCCTCAGACAAGAGAAGGCACCACACCGCTTCAAGAGCTAGATCCTAGAGCCACCCGATTATTCTAGCTCCCTCAGGGCAGAACGGAGGTCGTGGCTGCTGGGATGCCGGACTCCCTGGTACCCTCCCAGGCCTCGTAAGCCCTGACACCTCCCGTACCAGCGGAAATTTTCACTCTGCTCCACGCCCCAAGCTCACGCGATGCTCTTACGTGGAATCCTCTTGGTTTTTATTTTCTTCGGCCCCCAGATCGTCAGAGTGAAGACACTGACCCCGACCTCCGTATTTGGTGCTCAGGCCATGAGCAGACAGGACAGGGGAGATCGCGCACCGAGCTTGGAAGCAAAGGTGGCAGCCACCGCTCCCCCAGTCCCTCTCGCCTCCGACAGCGCGAAGAATAGGGGGAGAACAGGCCGGTGGTCGCGGATCTGCGAGCTCGGCCTGGCTGCAGCTGCTCTAGCTGCTCTAGCTGCTCTGGCTGCTCTGGCTGCGGCTCGGCTCGGGATCTGGCAGCGTAGAGCTCGGGGCTCCAGTCTGGCCCAGCGCGCCCGCGCCGCTCGGCACTCCCGACCCCGCCCTCTCCGCGGCTACCGAAGCAGCGCTCCACCCGGAAAGTTGGGCTCAGTCGGCCCCGCCCCACGAGGCCCCGCCCCGGAGCCCAGAGGACGTCTAGCCCCTCCCACAGCCTTTGCGCCTTCTGGCTCGGCTTGCGCAGCTGCGGGCAAAGTCCCTTAGTGGGGAGTGTCGGCCGCACGCGCCACCAACGGGAATCCCGGCCGTCTCTAGCACCTACAAGAGCCTCCCTTAAAGTATCCAGCGCTGGAAACCCTGGTGTACCCTGCAGAGATGTCCCAAAGCTGTCGTCAAGAAGCTGGGCGATGAAAAGCGACTCCTGACCCCAGACCACAAATGTCTCCAGAGACCTTGGAATTTAGCAGAGCTGGACCACGTGGTCCCTTAAAACTGCCTCATCTTGTTACCTCTCCACTCCCCTCTAAATCTTTTCTCCCCTGCCAGACCAGGGCGGCGCCCCCTCTGGGCCAGCAGAAGGGGAAATGAATCACCAGGGCTAACCACAGCTACGAGAAGCAGGGTACCGCGGGCCGACATCCATCCCGGGCTAGCCGACCCCGTATGCTGCTCTCTGGGCACTCTGAGGTGACTCACAGCTGGACTTCCTGGGGCTCACACGACAGAATCCTAGGCCGAGAAGCAGAGCAGCTGTCACTAAAATCTTGTTCCTGGGTGGGTCTCGGATTTCCCATCCGAAAAAGAGATGTTCTCTGAATTCAAGATAGGTTAAGTCCCTCACCCCAGAGGCCGATTCCAAACACAACTTGCTCCAGGTGATCAAGAATCAAGGCTCATCCTGGAACCTAGCTTCTTTCCAGTCATTGGATTTCTGGGGAAAGCTCCCGCCCAGCTGGACAGGCATCACCTGGCTCTGTCATCTGACTAACAAGCCCTGGATGACAACCTCCCTAGAAAAACAAGATCGCAAAGCGGGACCAGTAGCTCGGCCCGCAGCACCCTCTGGTGGTCATAATCCCGTATGGCCGTAAGTGTTTCAGATCCCTTCACAGCCATCAAAGGTGAAAATAAGCCAGTCCCCACTGGAGACCTGAATCAGACCTCCGTCCCGGATGAACCAGGAATCTACATTGTCACACTTGCTTCTGATGACTCTGATGCCGTGGGAGCTCTTATATAGCTGCTGAGCAGCCCAAGTTGAAGGACAGGAACTGTAGATAGGGGACTTCCAGGCAGAGGACCAAAATCTGGGACATTTAGATAGTTTCTCCAAAAAGAGTTATGGGAGGGAAGCTGAGTCAAACACACACACACACACACACTCTCTCTCTCTCTCTCTCTCTCTCTCTCTCTCTCTCTCTCTCCTTTTTTTAAGAGGAGGAATTTGGGCTTCTTGTGAGTTATATTCCTCTGGGATTTTTAACCCATTATCCACCAAGCTTCTTTTAATTAAAAAGTATTATTTCCAATTTTAAAATTGTGTGGGATAATCTTTTTGTACGCTGTAAAGATGTGTCTCTGCCTAAGTCGCCTTCCGATTGGTTTAATAGAAGCTGAAAGGCCAATGACTAGGCAGGAGAGAATAGGTGGGACTTCCAGGCAGAGAGAGGAACTGGGAGGAGGAGTCTAGGCCCATGGATCTCGCCAGCAGACTCTAAGCAAGTCAGATGTGCCATACTGAGGAAAAGTAAAGAGCCACGAGGCAGAATGTGGATTTAAAAATATGTGTTAATTAGATAAGAGCTAGTTGGGAATAAGCCTAAGCTAAAAGCCAAGTGTTCACAATAAGAAGCCTCCGTGTCGTTATTCGGGGGCTGGTGGTCCTGATGAGAAAGTACTCCCGCAGTTTATTGTTTGTGGTGTGTGTGCATGTACAGGAGCACTGGGATTCCAAGCGTGTGCCACTGCCCACTTTTGAAGCCCGTTTTAACTTGTCTCAACAGCATAGACAACAGGGCTCTCAGTAGGAGAGTGTTTGCATGCGGGAGAATGGGGGGGCCAAGAAGCCCAGATTCAAAGAGCACATCGCTGGAGGGGAGGGCTTTCTCATTCCTTGGGGTCCGCTCAAAATCTCACAGCGGCCTTCACTTCCCATGGTGTCTGGTGTCCGCAAATCTGAACCCTGCTGTTTGAGGGCCCAGCAGCTCTTCTATGAAGCAGGTGGTGCCAAAAACACTTCTGAGGGAGGCTGGAAAGGAAAAAGGAACTCATCCCTGGTGACCAGGCTGCAGATGTGGAGGTCTGAGCTTTTTTTCTTATGGTCTCAACCCTGACCAGATCATTTCTCTACCGGGGCTCTAGTGTCCTGTGTCACAAACACCATGAACCAGAGAGCACCACCCCACAGTGACACAGACTGGTCCCCCTGACCTGGAAAAGGGGCTTCTTAAAGCTCATGGTGAGACCCTGCACCAAATATGACTTTCTTCTCATCCCTGGCTTCTCTGGGTCCCTGCTGAGTGTGTCAGATTAGATACCTGTTTTAGGACATAAACTCAGAAAGAGGAACCTGGGGGCTGGAATTGGGGGTGGCAACCATCGTGGCTGGCCACACCCAGAAGAGGAAGAGATACCGAGCCCTAGTGTAGAGATGAGGCAGGCAAGTCCCAACTTCAAGTTTTTGATTGTCCTTAGCTATTTCCAGGTTGGTGGGTGGGATCTTTTGGGCAAATATGGCTTTGTGGGTTTGGGGATTTAGCTCAGTGGTAGAGTGCTGGCCTAGCAAGCATAAGGCCCTGGGTTCGGTCCTCAGCTCAGGAGTGTGTGTGTGTGTGTGTGTGTGACAGTTATATCCCAGGCTGGCCTCAAATTCCTTATGTAGATGAGGATGACCTTAAACTTCTGATATTTCTGCCTCTGCCTCCCAAGCACTCGTATCTCAGGTGTGCTCCACCAAGCTGACTTTATGTGATGCTAAACTCAGGGCATTGTGCATGCCAGGCAGGGCCTGTAACAAGGGAGTAATATTCCTACCCCATCAAATATCACTTAGTTCTCGTTTCATGCAGTTCTGGGATGCAGCCTCTCTCTTGACAGCTGAGATTATGGGTGTAGTGTACAGGTTCTTTTTAAATAAGCATTCTTTGGTATGACTGTGTGTCCCCCAAAATCCATGTGCTTAAATCTAACCTCAAAGTGATAGTATCAGAAGGTGAATGGGCGGGGATTAGGTCTTCAAAGCCAGGTATGGTGGGGACACACTGGTAATCCCAGGAGGCTGAGACATGAAGATTGTGGGTTCAAAGCCAGCCTAGGCTACATGCATAATAAGGCTTTGTGCGTGGTAAGCGAGTGCTCTACTACTCAGCTACAGCCCAGTCCGCAGCAAATATCTTTGGTCCATCAGGAGTCAGTAGCTGCCTCTGTCTCCTAAGTCATGTCTCCTGCCCGACACTGCCTCCTACAGTGTTACTGCCTAGCTGTGACCTTTCTGAGTCACTTTTACTTTTTTACCACTGGTTCCCTCGTCTTCCTAGTGAGAGATGAAAATGATGAACAACCCCCAGGGCTGTTCCATATGATATTTATAAAGGTGTGGGTAGTCAGCTCTGTTTGTGACACTTCATGCCTGATACACAGGAGAGTGCTCACAAGTCCTGCTGGACTCCCAGACACCTCTGCTCCTCACCCCAGGCAATGACTATGAGAAGTCAGAACACTGTGGCCAGGAAAGGTAAATCAGGCTTTAATTATGTTGGAAGGCCCCGCCGAAGGCTGGCCAGCAGCTGCCTATGACCAGCTCTGGGAACACCACCCTGACAATAGACAGCAAAATTGTGGGGGAGAGGGGGTCAGAACCACAGCCCCTGGGCTGTGGAGGCCTCCTTGCAGGACTCCATTCCCAGAGCAGTGGTACTCAACACCCACAGCCAGCAGTCTTCCCATGGGGAGGAAGTCAAGGGCAGCCTGTTCTTTAGACTGCTGCAGCCTTCATGAAAGGCCCCTGAGTTAGGCAGGGCCAGCCTAGGATTCTCTTTGCTGAGATAGTGGAAGTGATCTGAGGGACATTGCTCCAAGTGCACTTGAGGTGGCAGCAAGGTACAAGGACATCAGGAGGGAGCCCAAGGCTACCAGCTAACTAGCCTTAGCTCGATGGTTTCCCCATTCTGGGGTTTGTAGTCAGCAATGCCTGCAGAAACAAATGGAACGAAGGGAATTAGCAGGACAACGTCCCACCCCCACCCACATCAAGTGACCACTGCCCTGAAGCCAAATCTGTAAGACCCACTCAGGGTTTGTTGATGAGAAGCTGGGAGCTGTGCAGAATCAGTTGGAGACTCTCATCCAGCCTTAGCCACAGGCTCATACAGCAGAAAGGGCGCCCCCAGTGGGTAGACATGGAACTAACAAGCTCACAGCAGAGAGAGCGCCCCCAATGGGTAGACATGGGACTAACAAGCTCACAGCAGAGAGCGCCCCCAATGGGTAGACATGGGACTAACAAGCTCACAGCAGAGAGCGCCCCCAATGGGTAGACATGGGACTAACAGTTGAATGGCAGCATGAAAGAAATTGGGACAGGATCACCACCTTCAAAATAGAGTTGTCAGAGAGAGGGACTGTCTCAGCGTAGTCCAGGGGTGTCATTAATGAATGTCCCAGAAGTGACCTTTGAGTCCAGCAGATAACTGGCTTCAAGTCCCAGCTCTGTCACTCACTAGCATGGTGAACACCAGATTCTCATTGGAAAAAATTGGAGGATAATAAAATCAGCCTCCAGGTTGGTGTGGCTCAGCGGAAGATCATTTGCATAGTGGAAGATCATCAGGCCTGAGGCCCAAATCATTCCTAGATCCACAAAATTAACCATTTAGAAATAATATCACAAACTTGGAGGAAATAAAAGGGCCCCTTGAGAACCCAGGCGTCCAGAGACAGTTCTATTTGTGACTCATTTTGTTTTGGTAGGGCCAGTGGTTGAAACAGGGTCTTACTATACAGACCAGGCTAGCCTCAAACTCATAGCAATCCTCCTGCCCCAATATCCTGAGGATTACAGGTGTGCATCACCAATGGAGATTTTCTTTTAAACACACATGCTTTGAATGCATCTCTGAAGCTACAGCCCAGGAAGGCTCAGGGGAAAGGCTGGGTTGGGTTGATGCAGCCTTATCTCAAAGTGGGTGAGGATCCGGGTGGGAGGTATCCAGGGCGGCAGGCCACCAGACTCACCTTGCTGCAGGGGGGTGTCAGGGTCTCGGAGGAGTTGCCAGAATTCTCGATCCCCAACTTCTTTCCCCAGTACGGATGTCAGGTAGGGGCCTGACAAAGAGGGCTTTTTCTCATACCTAGAAAATTGAAAAGAGAGGAAGTGACTGCTGTCCCCAAAGAGGAAAGCAGGGGGCTCACCCACGCCAGCAGAAACCTGCCTGCCCTCGGGTGCCCTCCTCCTAGCCCTGCTGGGCTGGTTAGTTTAAATTTGCTTGAAACAAACTAGAGACCCCTGGGAAGAGGAAATTGACAGGCTGCTTCCATCAGATTGGCCAGTGGGTGTTCCTTGGGCCATGTTTGATTGATAATTGACCCCCCAGAACATACCCTGCCAGAGTGCTGGTGATTCTGGGTTCCTGTCTCCCTTGAGTTCCTGCCTTGCCTTTACTCAGTGATGGTCTATAACCTGCAAATCATATAAACCCTGTCCACCCCCAAATTGCTTTTGACTGTGGGGTTTTTACAGAACAGAAGGCCAACCAGGCCAGCTTCCTAGGCCATCTCACTGCAGGTCGTGGCACCCCCCCCCCCTTTCTCTACAGCTTCACTGATGCTGCCCACCTGGGTTTTATCCACCATCATCCCTCAGCAGTTATGGGCCTCTTGGCATGGGTGTGTGGGTGTTTAGGGCTGATGGAACTGAGCTACCAGAGTGTGAGACCTGAGCTCAGAGGTACGGGGCCAGAGGCAGGGAGCAGTGGCACTGGGTCTCAATCCAGTTTCCTCACTTGGTAGTGTTCCCGTCTTTGAGGGTGCAGGCTGCCTACGCTGCTATCTGATTCTTTTCTGGAGAGAATGGAGTTAGATTTGGGGTCCTGGCACAGAGAGGTGCTTTTCTCACTGACCACACAGCCTTCTCTGAGCCTCCAACATCACATTCTCCAACCCTCCTAGACACCACCACCAGTCAGCACCCCATAGATCATGCACTCTGTCCCTCCAAAGGGCTTATCAGCAAATTCCATCTTAGACGGGGAGGGAGTGCCTCTATTCCAAGAAATATAAACCAGCCAGGTTTGTGACTCTGGCCTGTCATCCATACTACTTGGGAGGTTGAGGCAGAGCACCGAGAGTTCAAGGCCTGCCTGCACTATAGAACAAGGCCAACCTGGGCAACTTATAAAACCCTGACTCAAACTTAAAAACACAATAAAACAACAAAAATACTTCTGTCTCAGATTTTTTTAAAATGTGGGGACCAGAGATGTAGCTCAGTTATCCATCACGATGAACTATTTCCCCCAGAACGCTGAGCCCACACCGGTCCTTTCCTCCTCAGTTTGCCTGTGTGCGGCCTTTTGTCATAGCAGTGAGGTTTGTGACTAGTACAAACTTTGTTTCCAAGTGAGGAGCAAAATTCTAACGGTTCAGTGGGAGATCTCCACTTAGCCTGTCAAAGCTCCAGATTCAGTCCTCCGCGGGGATGTGGGGAGGAGATGTCATTTAAACTGAAAACTGGGACCATTTCTGTCCCTTAAAGACAATAGTATGGTCAGGCACACACCTTTAGCCCTAACACTTGGGCGGCAGAGGCAGGTGGTTCTCTGAGTTTTAGACCAGCCTGGTCTACAGAGAGAGTTCTAAGACAATCAGTGCCACACTGAGAAACCCTATTTTGAAAAACCAGATTAATTAATTAATGAAATGTGGTGGTATTGATGCAGCTCTGGTCTCAGAGTTGCTGACCCAAATGGTCCCCATTGTCAACCTTCCCTAGAACTACTGCTGGGAACAGAAAGCACGGATTTCTCAAGATGAGGTAAGAATTCAGGGGAACGAGCAGGCCAGCAGAAAGAACTCAACCTCTCTGAGCCAGAGGTCCCCCCAATGAGCCATGTCCACCTTCTGGTATAGCCAGGGCCCAGCAAGGAGCAGCGATTGAGATATGCTCATTCCCAGGCCCATCAAATCTCAAGGGGACAAACACGTTGTCTAGCTTTTCAGGGTTATTAATGGCAAAATTCTAGCAAGATGAATTGATACTAATAGTCTTCCTAGAGTACCTACTGCTGCCGGGCATTAGACCTACTCAGAGCATGTCACCAGTGACCATCGGCTCCTCACACTGGCCTATGAGGAGGCGGGATATCTCAAGTCCAAACTGAATAACTGTCCTTGCTCGATAGCTGGGGTGGGGGTAGAAGAACTGAAATTCCTGCTTCTAGAACTGGGTCTCTGCTTCTAGAGCACGCTCTCAATGACAGTGGTGGTCCACAGCTCACACCACAGGCTAAACACCACAGGTCCAAAACACTGGCTGGGAAGGAGTGTAGGCGGCAGAAGCAGAGATTAAGCCAGAACTTCTCCCAAGAAACCTGTCTGTTCCCATCCTTCCCGTGATTCCTTTCCAAGCATGGAGGGCTGAGCGGGGTGAGGGCTGGGAAGTGGGGAGGGAGTCTCACGTGAAGCCTCCTATGTTTTGAGCCATCTTCAGGACATCTTCCAAGGAGGACCCAGAAAGGATAAAAAATGTTTGTTTGTATGGTGGCAGGACACTGGAGACCTTCAGCGTGACACTGATGACCTCTGGGATGTGGGCCGGTGACGGGTCCTCGACAGTGGGTACCAACATGACTGCACCAGAGAGACAGGAAGAGCAGCGGTCACGAGGACAGGGAGCCGAGGACACCGCGGCCCATGTGGCCATGGCCTTCCCCCACAATGGCTCAGTCAATGAACACCCACCCGGGGAAGCCTGGCTCTTAACCCAGTCCCCTTGGCCCTTGCTGGTGTCTCTGCTTCTTGCCTCCCACCTATCTGCTACACTGCAGCTCAGAGGACCCTCTCCGCTTGTTCATGTCACTTCCTGGTGACCTCTAATGGACTGACTCATCTTTCTGTGAGGTATTCTTCTCCTGCTCACTCTCCTAGACCCACAGTTCCAAGATGATGCCCCCAGCCCTGCATCACCGGTCTCTGCGCATTTGCCTTTGCCTCGCCTCCCGCTGCTCTGGCAAATCCCACTCACTCCTTCAAGTTCTTCACCGAGATGGTGCCCAGTGATTCAGTGCTGGGAATTAAGCTCCTTGGTTATCAAAATGAACCAACTGTGTCTGTCTACTCATTTATTCACACATCTGGGATGACCCATCTTACTGGTCAACCCGACTGGATCTAGAACCAGCTAAAATGCAAGTCTCTGGGTATTCTTTGGAGAGATTTTTCTTGATCAGATTATTCAAAATGGGGAAGACCCTGTGTAAATGTGGGTGGCACCTTCTGATGGCAGCCCAGATGGGGAACATGAAAGGAGCAGCTTCTGCTTGCCCTCACTCTCAAGTTCCTCTATGCTGCTCCTACAGCATTCTTCGCTGATATTGGAATCACCTTCTTTAGACTTACAGTGTAAACAGAAGGCCAGCTGCTGTCCAGAATCCTTTGGGCCTTCTGTACCATGATGGGACTGCCGAGACATCCCATCACAGACTGCAACACTCTGGGATTCTCAACCTCTCCAGAGTGAGACGGATGTTGTCAGACTATCTGGACCATATGCTATATGTCAGTCTAATAAATCATTCTATAAACTTTGCTCTATTAGAGAACCTTGGCTAATACATCTCTCCATCCATTCACTCAAACATTTCCACAGTGGGTACCACTCAGAGGGCTTATTTGGTACCTGTCTCTACACCATGAGCATCAAAAAGCTGCGACCTCATTTAAGCTGCCGTGTCCTGTGCAGACCCACACACTCCTGTTGGCTCAGCAAAGCAGAACCAACCGACTGCCCATCGCTGGGACCCACAGAGAGCAGATTACTCAGGAAACAGAAAGGGTTCAGCTACCTCTGGGCTCCTGGCAGTCTGGGAAGATAAGATCCAGGTAGGTCTTGTGGTTCAGCACCGGGAGCAGCTGTGAAATCATCAGAGGATTCTGGAAGGCCCCGCCCTGGATACTGGTCTGCAGAGATGCCCTTGCCTTGAGGCATGCTGCACCCAGTCCTACCCCAGAAGCAGGGGAGGTCATCAGAAACTGTGGGGAAGAGAAGGAGGAGGTAGGTCAATCACTGGGGAGGAGCCAGGTCTTCCAGCCTCCGACCAGCCCTCCCTCCATTGACTTGTTGAGTGGTCGTGGTTCCAGGATCTCTTTCCCACCTGTAGTGCCAGTGGGGTGCTGTAGACATTCCCAAAGTTGCCCTCGGGGGTCTGGGCCTTCAGGATCTTCTCTCGCACGGTCTCAATGGCCATGGTGATTCGTGGTCTCAAATCAGGATTGAAAAAGAAACGCTCCAAACAGGTGAAGGCCAAGCCAGCCATGGCTTCTGTGTCTGGGGGGATAGAGCCTAGGATGAACTGGATAGCTTGATGGAACCAGGCTAGGCGAGTTTTGGGGTTCAGGAACATCTGGGGTACCAATCCAGGACTCCCCCATCCAAACATTGGACATACTAAGCCCCAGGAAACCTCTCAGGTCTAGACAAATGGATTTGATTGGTCACTGAGCGAGAGCAGCAGGTCAGACGGACAGATTGAAGACGAGAATACAAGAGGACGGATCCCAAAGAACCTGCTCCCCAACCAGGATGCACATTAGGCTCACACAGGGAGCTTTATTTTATTGATTAATTGATTCATATTGGTTTTTTGTAGTGCTAGGTATTGGATTTGGGGCCTCAGGCATGCTTGGTGCTGTGCTGCTGGGCTAAACCTCCTGCCCCGCAGAGAACTGGACAGGAACAGCTGCCTCATCTACCCTCAGGCAGTCTGATTTAATCAATAGGAGGAGCAGCCAGGGCCTGGGAGGGAATCTTTAAGTTCTTCTCCTCCTATAGGTAATGTGTTCACTGTTTCTCTGCAAGCCTTTGAGACAGTTCAAGCCTCTTATTGACAAAGGCCCCGGTGCCCTTTTCTCTCTGGGCAATCACCTACCAAACACCACCACCACCCTCCTGTTTCCCACCCTCCCCCAAAGAGTCCCGACTATGTGAACCTAACTTTGCAAACTCCATTTTAAAGAAGGCTTCATCTTAAGCCATATAATGAGTGGGGGGGCAGTGGGGGCGATCTCAGCTCCATAAATGTGCTGTCATAGCAGAAATTTGAACAGATACCCTGAAAATAGCCAATTAAGGACATAGGGGGCAGGGCCATAAAATTTAATGAGGTCCAGATATTCTTGGGAGGCATCCTGTCCTTGAAGATACCTTGTCAGTAATTTATGGCTCTTTGTTAGATTTTCACACCCAAAAACTGACCAATGGTTTCAAAAACTACCTTCCCCTATGCCCTCCTTACCCAATCTCAAGACAACAGGACATGACCTCCCCTGATTATGGCGTTTCTCCTTTAAAAGTTCTCCCCTCCAAGGGCCCCCTGCCACACTTTCTGCACCCACCATGCTGGGGTGCTAGAAAGGTGTTGGTCCAAACTTAAGTTTGAATATTATTTAAACACTCATGTAATTTATATTGGAAATCTGGCTTCGTGAATTCATTTGGGGACCAGAAACTTGAGCATAACCCTACCCACTCACTCAAGAAGCCCAAGCCTAGCAGAGACCTTGAAGCAGGATGAAAAAACTGACTGTGGTGGCCCCAGGTCATACAACATACAACAATCAGACCGGAATCCAGGTATCAGGATCCCCAGGCTAACTGGTGTCAAGAGCACCCAGTGTGTGCTCAGACCTCTGTTTGTAATGCACCCTTTAGTGGGAGGCTGCTGGGAGGCCATTTTCTAGGAAAAGCCCAACTGACAGAGTAGGGGACGCCCTGCAGGGAACACGTGATGGAGCTGGGGTCAAGCCCGGTTCCAGAGCTGACTCTCAGCCCCTCCCCCACTACCATTTCACTTCTAGGGGTCTAATGAGGACATTCACAAGAAAGGTGAGCATAGGAGAAGGTCATAGAGGCCTTCCCTGGGACTGGGGGGAGGCTAGGTTTGTCCACTCACCCACAGAGAGGTGGCCCTGGCGGACATGGTGGCCGTGTTCAATAGCATACAAGAGCTTGCCCACCACACTGTCATGGACCCGCTTCTGGTGGACGCACAGTGCCAGGATGCTGAGGCTGTACTGGTAATAGCTGGTACGGGGGTGACCTTCATGGTTGTGCCCTGAGACGAGAAAGGCAAGGAGTAAAGAGACATGTCAGGCTTCGGGGTTTCCCTTTCAGCTTCTTCCCAGAAAGAAGCCCCATAGCTCACGGGACCCCACAGTCTGCATGCTCCAACATATCCCATGGAGGCCACGGCATCATATCCTCCTTCAGTGCCTAGCTGAGGTCCCAGTGTAGGCCAGGTTCTGTGCTTGGAGGTCAGAGTAGAAGGTGACGGCCCAACAGATACTCGTGAGACAGCACAATTATAACAGAAGTATGGCCTAAGGTCCCTGGAGCCACACAAGTCTAAATGGCTGGGAAATTGAGAAGGATTCTTTACAATAGTGACTCGGGAGTGGAGAGAAGTGAGCACAGAGCTAGGAGTCATCTAGAAGGGGATGGAGGAGCACACACGAATACCCAAACTTGTGAGGAAAGGTCAGTGTGGCTGGAACACACAGAGAAGTAACCAGAACAATGCCTAAAAAGTAGAAGAGGCAAGCCAGGCTGGGCCCGGGGCTGCGAATGGAGGGGCCCTGTAGGGCTTAAGCTGCTTGAAGAACAGATTCATAGTGAAAAGCCTTGCTTCAGCTGTTGGGACTGGGTCCAAAGCAGGAGGCTGGACAGTTGACCGAGAGGCTAAGGGTCAGTTGAAAGGAGGCTGGACAGGTGTCTCAGAGCTAGACAACAGGTCAGTCTTGGTGACCGAGCAGCCCGGCAGATTGTTCGTGGGTCCAGCCTGAGCCTCTATGTCAGTGCTTCTCAATCGTGGGTCTTGACCCCTTTGTGGCTTGGATGATCTTTTCATAGGGGTCTCCTAAGACCATTGGGAAACACAGTTATTTACATTACGATTCATAATAGTAGCATAACTACAGTTATGAAGTAGCAATGACAGTTTTACAGTTGGAGGTCACCACAGCATGAGGCACTGTCTCATCAGGGCCTCGTTAGGAAGACTGAGCACCACTGCTCTAGGAGGACTTGATGTGGACCGGGGTGGGGGGGATGGGGGTGAGAAGAGGCCTGGAAAGAAAACCAAAGCTCTGACTCTCACCCAGGACACCGCTTACTGAGAACAATTACAAATCTGAGGCCTGCCTCGAAACTACAAACAGAGCGAATTGATGAGCCCTCCCAGAGGTCCCTAACCACTCAGATGGCATCTTTCTCACCAATGGCATTTTTCTCATCCTCCAAGAACCACTTGAGCTGTGAGACCAGCCGGTCCCCCTTGCGGCTCCCAACGAACTCGCAGTTGGCCCTGAGGGCAAGCAGGTAGAGGGCCAGGTGGCCTGCCGAAGGCTTGGTCTGGCAACCGCTGTTGTCATCACTGGAGACAGACCTAGGACCAGGCAAGTCAATACGCTTTTATGAGAAACTGTCCCCTTTGTAAGCCCAACTTGGGATCACCTCTGAAGGGCCCAAGAAAAAGAATATAGAAATGTAGATTCCAGGAATAGGAATGTAGAAATAAACAAATATAAAGTTGTAAGCCTAGGAGGATGAGAGCAGGCTGTCATCAGCTTTCTCAGCAGTTTAGGGATTAACTATTAACAGTGGGTTTTCCGCTTTGCAACCCTTAGCTCTCTTTGTGAGGCTGAAGCAGCCCTCTGTAAACTGAGTGTCAGCTTTTAGATAACCCCCTGGCCACTCATGACCAGCAATTGATTTGAGCTGAGTTAACTTTTAAATGATGGGATGTACGTGACTTTTGATTTTGGTTTTATATTGTCCCCTACCCTTCCCTGCTTTGTGAAACTGAGAGTCTCAGGGGAGGTGCAGAGCCTTGGTAAACGCTATCAAGGAATGACAGGGAAAGCAAGGGACTAAATACAAACACTAGTTTAACTGCTAATGGAAACTGCAAAGAAGGGCAGTTTGCATCTGAGTTTTACCTTGAGATTGTAAAACTCTTTTGTTATTGCCTAATGCTTGCTATAAAAGGAGGAGTTCAGAAACCGGCCTTTGCCACAGCCTTACGAGTCCATCTCCGGCCATGGTCTCAGATAGCTGATAAGTTTTTTGTGCCCCATGGAGATTTATTTTTTTATTTTTTTCCTGGAATAAAGTTTGCTTCTGGTATAAGAACCTTTGGTGGTCTGCCCCATCTTTGTGCGACCCTTGTGGACTGAACAACCTGGCAGTCAGCTGTGCTGGTAGGGACACATGCCGCAGATACTTAGTTAAATTCCAGGAAGAACCATAAGGGTGCCCACACCAGATCGCCTGGCTTGACCTCCAGCCAGGCCATGCATTCTCCCCTACATTTCCTCTCCCTTCCCTGCATCTATGTCTTGAGAAGGACTGAAATCAGGAAGGTATTTCATGGCTTTTCCCCCCTTTTTCTTTTTGTTTTTGAAGACAGGATCTCTCTACATAGCCCTGGCAGCCCAAGAACTCACTCTGTAGACCAGGCTGACCTTGAACTCTCAGAGATCTGCCTGTTTCTGCCTCCCAAGTGCTGGGATTAAATGCATGAACCACTACATCTGGTGACTCGTGGCTTTTTCTTATTCTTCACCTCACTCACACCCCAGAGCAGGCCTCTCTTTCATGGCCACTCCTTGGAGAAAGAGCACAGAAATATGTTGCTTCTAGGTTCTGCATGAAAGAACATAGCTGTGGATTAGTAGTGTCTGTCTTTAGCACATGAATAAACTACAGAATGAGTTAGATACTACTTCTTTATACCAATATACAATCGCATATCTGGTTATGGATTAGTGATGTCTGCCTTGGGTACAGGTAGGGAGCACAGAAAGAGTTAAGTGCTACTTTGGGGCTCATGGATTAGTGATGTCTGTCTCAGGCACAAGTCAGGAGCACATGAAGAATTAAGTGTTGCTTCAGGAATCAGGGGAATGCAGTTTCAGGACAAAGGACATATGTCAGCATCTCTGGCCTAGTACCACCACTTACCCCTTCACTCTGCAGATGGAGGAAGGCCCAAGGAAGACAAAATATGCCTAGAGTTTGTCAAAAAGCCACAAATACCCAGATGAGAGAACCCAGTCTCCTATCTCTTACGACATGGATCAAGTCATGGGGAAAGAGGAGAGAGAGTAGCAAAATACCCCAGGAGGCACAGCTGATAATCGAGCTTGAGGCTGTGCAGGTAGAGGTCCTCCTTGGTCCCAGCCTGCATACTGGAAAGGCGCAGGCCAACATAGACGCTGGGGTTCAATTGCTCTGAGGAGATTCGGTCCATCCAAGGTAAGAGCTGCTGGCCCAGCTTCTCTACCAGCTGGCTGTCCATCTGTGGTATTACTGAGGAAAGAAAACAGTGTGAGGGAGGACTCAGGGCTATGCCACTAGCAAGCGATTATTCTGACCTCCTTACCAGATAAAACCTTCTCCGGGAAATACATGTCCCAGTTCCCATTACCACACAGCCCACACCCACTGTGTAGACAAATGTCTGCTATGACAAAAGGCGACACCTACACAGGAAAGCAGGCATCCCCTAAGAGGAGTTAGTGTGGGCCAAGGAGAGGTGATGGAGTGAGATCAAAGGCTGTTATTGCCAGGCAACCACCCCACCTATCAGTAGTAAGTCCAGGCTCCCAGACCCTCGCGGCAGCTCTGTGGTGTCGATAGTTCCACCATTGTTTTGCACGGAAGAGAAATCACAAGTTCAAAGTCAGACTGTCTTTCATAGTGTTTCAGAGCCAAGCCTGTGTCAGGCTGCAATCCCCTCCCCTTGCTCTGATTGAAACTCCAACCCTCATGCTGGGAATGTTCCACAACAAATCTTCACGCGCTGGACTCTGTCAGCTGATTCCCCAGCTGCCTGAGGAAAGTCCTCCACTCAAACCTTGAAAGGCCACTTTTTCTGCCATCCCTATTTCAGTGGAAAAGGTCTGACTGGGAGACCAGTTACTAACAACCTGTCACAACTGGGGATTTGCCTGAAAATCTGTAGCCAAGATACAGAAATACCCTGGTAGCAGAAATCTCAGAGCCATGCCCGGATTCCAGTTGATGGCTGCCTTTCTTCCTTGGGAAGGGCCCAAACTCAGAGTGAGGAAGACTGGATGTCTTGGAGGTCCTGCCTATGATAGGGGCTGGAAACCACAACTTACTCTTTTATTTTACATTTTTATTCATTGTACATGCCAACCACAGTTCCCCCTCCCTCCCCTCCTCCCGCTCCCGCACTGCATGCTCGCACACACCCTAAGAGGGACTCACCTGTCCTGGGAAGGGGAAATGACACAATTTACTCTCTTTAGCAGGAAAGAGACAGGCAGATTCACTCAAGCCAGAAAAAGTGGCCTTAGGCAAGGTTCCTATGATAGTTAATCTCAGTTGTCAACTTGACTGCATCTGGAATCAACTACACCCGAAGCTGCTGGGCACTATTAAGTGGTTTTCTTAGTGAAATTACAATTTGAAGCAGGAAGATGATGCACTCAAAATCTGGGCTAAACTTCCTGATGGCAGATAAGAGATAGGGGGAAGGGCTGGAGAGATGGCTCAGTGGTTTCAGAGGTCCTGAGTTCAATTCCCAGCAACCACATAATGGCTCACAACCATCTGTAATGAGATCTGGTGCCCTCTTCTGGCCTGCAGATATACACGCAGGCAGAACACTGTGTACATAATAAATAAATACATCTTTTTAAAAAAAACAAGAGAGATGGGGGGGACTTAGCTTTTTGCCTGCTTGCCCTCACTCTCACTGGCAAATTCATCTACTCCGTTGCTGGGGCCGGTATTAAATCCACCTTCTTCATGATTCCAACATACTCCTGAGGACCAGCAATCTCCAGGAATCCTCCAGAACTCCAGCAGAGATTAGGTCACAGAGATCAGCACCCTCATCAACTGGACAACTACGAGATTCTCAGACTTTCCATCAAAAGACAGCCATTGTTGGACCACCAAGACCACACCTTGCAAGCCAGTCTAAATTCTTTTAAAATACATGCTCATTCCATCAGTTCTGTTCCTCTAGAGAACCCTGACAGGTCTCCTACCCCCACACTAGGGCGTGCCGTTTACAGGGCTGCCCAGCCCTCTCACCTGAGGACTGACCGGCGGGCACACAGAAGCCCAGGGGCCCTCTTTGTATAGGTTTTAGTGAACGGTCTTGTCCACTTCACTGCATACAGAGCCTGAGGCTGAACAGGCAGGGTGTGGTGTCCTCACAGGGCACCAAGGAGGAAGGCAGGAGGGACAGCCTCTGCTCACTTTACAAGACACAGGAGGCAGGGAGCGTTGAAGGGACTGCACCCCAAACTCCCAAAGCTCTCAGGATGGTGAAGGAAGGGGCTTTGGAGCTGAAACGGTCAAGAAGGGAATCTCTGGCTTGCTGGCGGAATCCCTGAGGACTGTCTGGAAAGTAATCCGGGGCCCAAGGATGAGGTGCTTTAGTAGGACATGGTCAGAGATTCCAGGTGCCTAGAAACAAGGCTGGCCTGAAATCCCAAGAATTGAGTCCAGTAAAGTTCTGCTGGAGCTGGGGCCCCGTGAGTAGGTCATTTGGTCCCTCTGCCCCTTGACTTCTTCATCTGACACCTGTAGCCCAGGGTTTGCCCAAGGTCACCTGAGAATCAGTTTGCAGGGTCCGAGGAGAAAAAGGGAGAAGTGAGCCATGTAGCCTTACGCTTCCTGCCTGGTCCCAGGGCATGAATGTGCCTAAACCTGGAACCTGAGGCTCACAGTCATGCTTTGGGAGTTCCCTCGAATCCACAAGAGATTTCTTGGGGACTACAGCCCTGGGACAAATAGCCGGAGCAGGCAAGTCCTCCAGGGACAGTCCTGGGCCTGGGATGCTTGCCTTTTACTCCCTCCTTTCTCGGCTTCTTGTCCTGCTTTGGGTCCAGTCTCTGCATGCCCTTTCCAACCTCTCCCTGAGTGATGGGCCCCTCCCTGTGGCTTTCTATTGTTGCCCCAGGTTGACTCTGCATCACTCACGGTAACCCAGTTTGGCAACCCATGCCTTTGCCAACACCTTCTCTAGAACATAAACTCTGGGAGGGCTGGGATCAGACCAATATACTCCCCATTCTTTCTCCAAACGAAATACTGGCCTGCCCCCAGAGAGGTTTCCCTGTGTGTCCAGTGAGTAAATGAACGGATTGCTGGATATGGGGGCGGGGGCATCCACTAAGCACGCCCAAGCACTAACATCCAGTTAAGCCTAAACGTCTGTAGGAGACCTGAGGGACAAGTAAGCTTCCCCATGCCCACCCGGAGCTTCTGATTCCCCAAATATAGCAAGGGGACAGCAGAGGCAGCCATCCCTCCTCGAGACTCAGGAAGCAGCAGGCTCCAGTCCGTGGCTGGTTACTCACCACAGAGCTCAGCAAGAGCCCCCAGAACTCCCGACAGGAGCAGCAGCACCTTCAGTGGCACCATGGCAGGCACAGGTGGGACACCGGAGACTCCTGGGACCGGCCTTGAGGCTTGCCTGACTGCAGCTGGGCTTCCTGTCACTGATTAATTGTCTCTCCAACGCCCCGAAGCACACAGCTAAGTCAGCAGAGAGAAAAGGGGAAAGGTCTGTTATGGGGCAAGAGGCCGAAGCTCAGAGGAAGGAAGGGCAGAGCCGCTGTCCCCCAGGTGGAGAACAAGAGAAGGGGAAGGACCAGTAGGACCCTGTGGGACAACTTGAAGCCAACCGTAGGTGTTCCCGCAACTTTAAGAGCCCGGAAGGGACACAGAGAGCCCGTCCCAAGTCTATCTGAGAGTGCTTGCCGCGTTTCCACTTCTCACTGCTCCGCCCCTCCCTCCAGTCATTCCCCCCCCCCCCCCCCCCCCCCCCCCCCCCCCCCCCCCCCCCCCCCCCCCCACACACACCCTCACCCTAAGCGGTGCTGCTGCAGACTTTCGGGATTAGGATACCTACCTGGTGCACGCCACAGGAGTCCCTGGAAGTGCCCACTCTGACTCGGGGACAAGGAATGGAGCAAGGAGCTGCGGTGATCACGTGAGGAACTCTCTGGCGTCAGCTGTTGTCTGCCACCAGCCTGCCAAGGAGGTGGGGCGACTGCTGGACCTGGCCCAAACCAGCTAGTCTCCTCAATCAACCGGACACAGCTGGAGCTTCCTAGAAAAAAAAAAAACAAGTTGAAGAATGAGGATGAACCAAGCAAGTCACAACACTGATGGGGAACAGGGCTGCGGGGCTGCTTGCCCTGAGCGAGAAAAATTGCTTAAAAACATTTCAGTAGAGAGAACGAAAGATCCCTTATCTTCCCTGCCCCACTACAGACTCAAAGCACGAACCTAGCAAAGCTGTGTGACCTTGGCTAGAATGTTTAACCTCTCTGAGTTTCAAGTTGGTCCCCATATATATGAGTGTTGAACAAAATTATCCTAACCGCATTTGTTCAACTCTCCTTGTGAGGATGTTGGGGATCATAAAATGCCCTAATCATCTCCAGATGAGGTGTTTGTTACAATTATTTTTATGGCAAATTGCTATAGGTCACACTTTCCAGAGAACTTATTTTTGTACCAGGCTAATTATCGCCAGCCAAGCCGTCAACAGGTATAAACATGGGCCTGTATAAATTAGCAGTACTCATTAATGTAATGTCTGTTTTGTTGCCGCTGGGCTGGGCAAGGTCATGTTGTCAGGGAAAGTGAGAAAGACCAAAGACCCCATCATAACGGAGGGTTGCTATTTGAAGAGCTGCAGCCAGAGAGTCAAACTGTGGAGCGTGCACACGTCGGGTGCACACCCTAGCCCCAGCCACCCAGGAGGCTGAAGGAGGACAGCTTGAGCCCAGAAATTCCAGCCAGCCTGGGCAACCATGGGAGGAAGAAATGATGGAAGAGGAGGGGGTGGGGAGCTTGAAAGACCCTACAGACCCCCTCCTCAAAACCCGCAGCAGCCAGCCTGCTCTCGTAAGAACATCCCATGTGCTTGAGAGAGCAGGATGAGATAGGAAGACTGCAAGGCAGGATATCAATAAGATAGGACATCAACAAAGCAGGTTGACTGCAAAACAGGATATCTATAAGATAGGAACAGGATGACTTTTGCTGACACCCATGCTGAGAGAGGAAACCATTCATGCCCCCGCCTCATTCCAATAACCACGCTTTTTTTGCTTCTGTAAACTTGCTTTTTGCTCTTCCCTATAAAAAACCTGCCCTCCAGTCGGCAGGTGTGCAAGTCCTCCGAAAGATTTGCCGCCCGCAGGTACCTGTGTTTACCCAATAAACCTCTTGCGATTTGCATCCGTATGGTCTCGGCCTGTTCCTTGGCATGGGGAGGTCTCCTCCTGAGAGAAAGTCCTCTTCGAGGGTCTTTCAGAGCTGAGCATGGTTCTTGGTGCACATCTATATCACAGAACTGGAGAAACTGAGGCAGGAGAGTCACTGCAAGTTCTAAGCCAGACTCTGGGCTACATAGAGAGACCTCAAAACCTGAGGAGAAGTAAGATGAAGAAAGGAAGGGAGGGAGGGGAGGAGGGAGGGGAGGAGGGAGAGGAGAGGGGAGGGGAAGAGGGGGGTAGGAGGGAGAGGAGGGGGGAGGAGGGAGGGGAGGAGGTAGAGGAGGAGGGAAGGGAGAGGGGAGGAAGGAGGGGAGAAGGGAAGAACGGAGAGAGGAGTGAGCAGCGAGCAAGCAGCTTGGAGTAAAGAGAATTTGCACACGCATTCATTTTGTGAGAATAAGAGGTACAATGTGAACCAACAAACTATTTCTACCAAGGCCGTGCATCGGGGTGTAAAGTGTCCCAATAGCCAGTAATCTTTGAGGGTCTACTACTTGTTTAATGAAGATTTCTTTTTCTTCCCCTCACATAACAAGCTCTCAAGCTTTTGCTGTTCATAAGTGTTTTTGAACACTTCCCCACTCCAGCCTGGGCCACTAGACACTTCGACCAAGATCAGGAGCCGCAGGGAAGAAATCTCTGGACTTCACATTCCACATCTGCTTTGACCCCAGAGTCCCTGTGCTGTCCAGACCTGAGCTGACCCTCCCACACAGCCCTGTTCTCTCGAATGCCTATCAAAACCTGCTTGGTTGGCCCTTCACTCAACCCCACCTTCCCTCCGGTCCGTGGTGACCTTTATCTGTGAAGAGTCCACAGTTCCTCTATGGGAGCCTCCCCTATAGCAAAAGGTCAGCACGGCCTGCTGCTCCTGGGTGAACAGGCTAGAACTCAGCCCATTGTTAGACATGACCCCAGAGGGGCCACGGCATGAGAAGAATGGACAGAACAGATATGGACCCATGTGGGTACACAGAGAACATGCATTGTGTAATAAAACGCACATGTTACAATCTCTGCTTACATGGGTGAATGAGAAGACGAGGCCATGATAGCTCCTAGGTGCGGGTGAGGGGAGGTTTTATTGTAGGTATGAGGGCGAGCACAGCCAGCTCCGCCTGAACCAGGCCACAAGAAAAGAGAGGTGAGGGGAGAGCACTAGAAAGAGGGGGCAGGGAGAGTAGCGAAGGACCCAGAGCACCAAGAAAACGGGGAGCCAGAATGGCTGGATTATATAGGAGAGGTTTTTAGGGTAGGGGGCAGGGCATGCCCGCCAGGAGGACCCTGCAACAGGTACTTGTGAGTCGGGAATGAGGGGGCCTAGAGGGTACATAGACCTTGATACCTGATAGGCACCATGGGCATAGGTTAATGGAGGAGCCCTGTGTCCCTTTTGCCAGAGATCGAGGACTCCTTTGAGCACTTAGGAACTTAAGTCCCTGAGGGAATGTTGGTGTTTGTCTAAATGCCAGACTTTGGGGAAAGGAATTTCTTGGGACCTAATAACAAAAAAGATCTGAAGGGGAGAAAGAGTGAAGGAAATCAGGAAGGGAGCTCTCAGGAGTTGGGGACCAGCAAGGAGTGGGGGTAAGAGAATAACGGGGGAGGGGATGAATAAGAACAAAATATAATGGCGTACATGTATGAAAATAACAGCAAACCTCACTATTCTGTAATGCTAACTTAAATGCTAGGAGGGGCTGGAGCTTAGTAGGTAGGAGGCTTGCCTAGCAGCACACACGAGGCCCTGAGTTCAAGCCCTAGCACCTCATAAATTGGGCACGGTAATCCAAGTGCTCCAGAGGTTGAGGCAGAAGCACTGCTAAGAGTTCGAAACCATCCTGAGCTAGATAGTGAGTTCTGGGTCAGTCTGGGCTATAGTTGAGAAACTGTGAGACCTTGCCCCTCAAAAAAAAAAAAAAAAAGAAAAGAAAAAAGAAAAAGAAAGAAGAGCAAAACATATTCTTTCTTTGTCGTGGTTTGGTTTGGTTTTAGAGGCAGGATCTCACTGTGAAAGTCAGGCTAGCCCCAAACTGTTCATCATCCTGCCTTCAGCCCGAGAGTGCCATTACCATCATAGCTAGCTTAGGATGTCCCGGATAAAGTGACAACAGGAACAACTGATTATATCTCAAAAAGCAAAGTTAGACTGTCTGAAGGACTCAGGCTCCAGTTGTGCACCGCACACACACGCACATGCACACATGAACACACAGGGGCTGCACCTTCCCTGAGCTTGCTTCTCTATGAACTGAGAATGTAGCACCTTCCTGTAGAAGTCTTTGTGGTTTTCAGCTTTATTTGGATCTATTTGACAAAAGCTGTGCATATTTAGGGTATCCAGCAGGACGGTTTGATAATCATGGGCATTGTGAAAAGCTTCTGTTATAGAAAACATTTAACATGTTTTGGAGCCCTGTTCTCAGAGCACACCGCCGTCGGTACCAGAAGCAGCTCTCCTGAGACGGAGCCTGCTGACACTCTCTCGCAGACGGAGGAGAGGTCCAGCAGACCCTCCCTGGAGATGGCAGCCTCTTCCTACACCTCCTCTCAGTTATGTTTAGTGCCGTCCTAGTTGCAGGTCACCTCTGGTCTCAGAGGTGCCGGAGAGTGTGAGGTTTACTGAAGTCTAGACTCCACCGAGACAGCTATAGGGAAGTCATCCTCCCTGCTGAGACAGACTTTTCTGGGTCACTCATGCTCTGTAAGTCCAGTAAACTCCCGGGTTTGTCAGTGTCTGTCACTGGTGCCCCATCTTGGGGGAGTAGACATTTATTCTCATCTCCCTAGGAAAAGTTCACATAATATCCATCAGCTCCTTAGTCACCAATGCGTGTATGTGTGTGTGTTCGTGTGTGCACATGTGTGCATGTGTGTGTGTGTGTGGGTGTAGATTGAAAACACTTTTCTGTTTACTCAACAGATTTCACGTATACAATAGAACATTAACTCCAGTTACTCTAGTACGACTAATAAAAACCCAGAGACAGATATTATGGTTCAATCTGAAGGTCAGAAAAGCAAAATAGCCAGCTACTGGCTCTTACCTCTACCTCAGTCCGAACTGGAGATCCTGCCTCCAGGAATCTCAGAATGAGACTGAGCTGAGAGAGACCTGTCTCCTCCCATCTTATTTTCTTCTCTAGTGCAATATTATAATGCTAACGGATAATGCTCTTGTACACTGTACAGATTTGTCACCCATATTGGTTTAAGAAAATGCTGATTGGCCAGTAGCCAGGCAGGAAGTATAGACGGGGTGACCAGACTAAGAATTCTGGGAAGAGGAAAGGTAGAGACATAGTCAGTCACAAGTCAGACACAGAGGAAGCAAGATGAGAATGGCTTACTGAGAAAAGGTACCAAGCCACATGGCTAACCGTAGATAAGAATTATGGGTTAATTTAAGTTGTAAGAGCAGTTAGTAATAGGCCTGACCAATAGGCCAAACAGTTTATATTAAGCCTATGTGTGTTTATTTAGGACTGAATGGCTGCGGGACCAGGCAGGACAGAAACTTTCTTCTACAAGTCACCATGATGTACACTAACTCCTCAGAACTTTCTCACAGTTCCAGGTTTGAATCTTGGCAACATCTTCTGTTTCCCCTACACTATCCTGCCCCTAGCCCCCTGGCAGCCACCCTAGTACTCTCTGCTTTTGTAATCTCACTATTTCTGGGTTCTGCTGGAAATCGAGGAAATGTTGTGAAATACCGCAGAGTCTGGCAGGTGGTTCAAGATCATCCCATGCCAGCTCTTCCCAGCAACCACCACAGTTCAGGAAAGGGTGTGAATAGAACAGTTAGTGTCCCAGACAACAAGTTTCCAGATCCTACAATCTGGAGCAGAACTGAGAAAGAAGAAACCTCGGAGCACGTGGCACAAGACTTAGAACATTCTGCCAGGCAGTGGTGGCACACTCTTTTAATCCCAGCAAAAAGACTTAGAACATTCTAAGTGGTGGTGAGGAACAACGGGCGAGAATGTAGTGACTCAAGCTTGAGTTACCGTGTGTGTGATGGACTTCATTATAGCCCCAGCACCTCGTCTCTTCAAATGGATCACCTGGCCAGAACTCTTAGAGAGGTTCTGGGTTCCTGCTGACAAACCCCAGGAGAGTTTCTGTCCCCGGCCTTGGCACTGGTTTGTATCTCCCACCAGGAACTCTGAAGGCACTGCCAAAGCAGACACACAATCTACGTTACTTGCTTTGACCACGTCTCTGGCCAAGAAGTGGAGGTCAGAGAGGGCCCAGGAAAGGGAGCTGGAGGGGGATGTGTGAGAGATGATGCCTCCAGGTCCTATGTAACTCTGGAGTCTTAGACTTAGGTAAGCTGCTCACCTCTGTGTGGACTTAACTCTGTCACCTTCTCTCTCTGCTGTGTCCCTTATTTCTAGTGGAACCAGAACAGTGCCCAAGGCTGGGATTACAGTTATGTAACCCGCCATTCCTAGGTTGCTTTATTTTGATGGCTGTGTGGCAGTGGCTAGCCTGGTATTTGCCAAGTTGTTAAGATTATAGATAAAGGGAACCAACCCCTACCATCCACAGGGTTTTTGTTAGATAGCTCAGGCTTTTTCTCTATGCCTGATGGCCTGAGTTTGTCCTTCAGAACCTATATGGCAAAAAGAAAGAACCAGCTCCCACAGATTTTCTTCTTTTTTTTTTTTTCTTTCTTTCTTTTTTTTTTTTTTTTTTTTAGACAGGGTTTCTCTGTGGTTTTGGAGCCTGTCTTGGAACTAGCTCTTGTAGACCAGGCTGGTCTCGAACTCACAAAGATCCGCCTGCCTCTGCCTCCCAAGTGCTGGGATTAAAGGCATGTGCTACCACTGCCCGGCTCAGATTTTCTTCTTATTAAATAAATAAATGAATGAGTAAATGAATAAATAAATTTAATTTTAAATATTTAAATAAATAGATATAATTTAATTTTTTAATCACCTAGGGCTGGGGGGGCTGTAGCTCAGAGGTAGTGTGCTAATCTAGCATACACAAGGCCCTGGCTTCAATACCTGCAAGAGAGAGAGGGAGAGGGAGAGAGAAGGAAGAGGAAAAAGAAAGGAGCAATAAACCTTAATTATCAGAAATTAATACTGACTCATCAAAACCGAAGAAAACTGTGACAGCTGGTTTTAATTGCCAACTTGACACAACCTAAGAAGAGTTCTCAATGAAGGGCTGTCTAGATCAGGCTGGCCTGTGGGCATGTCTGTGTGGGTTGTTTTGATCACCTTGGCTGAGGTGGGAAGATCTGCCTGTTGTGGGCGGCACCATTCCCTAGGAAGGGATCCCGTTGTGTGTGAGAGCGGAGAACATGAGCTGAGCACTAGCAAGCATACATTCATTGCTCTCTGCTCTGACCATGATGTCATGTGACTAATTGCTTTAAGTCCCTTCTGCCTTGACTTCCCCAAAATGATGGACTGTACCCAGGTATTGTGAGAAAAATAAACCCTTTCTCCATCAAGATGCTTTTGTTGGGGTATTTAGCCACTGCTACAGGAAACAAAACTAAAACAGAAATTAATGCTGAAGAAAAAACTCCTCCCCTGAGGGAAAAGAGTGTGCTTGAGCATCCCATAAGGAAGTAGCAAACGTCAGCACTGACCATTGCTTCACACATACTTGTGGCGCACACATGAACGAGTTCCATTATGAAATCTCACCCATTTATATCGTGTGTTCTGTTCATGGTGTCCCTGTTACAGTCTCCTGAAACTCGCCCCTGCTTGTCCCTTTCTTCCCAAATGATTCCTATTCCACTTGCTTGTCACATCTAGACAGATGGATATATAGATATAGGCTCTGCTCGTGGGCGTGTCCAAATGATTCCTATTCCACTTGCTTGTCACATCTAGACAGATGGATATATAGATATAGGCTCTGCTCGTGGGCGTGTCCAAATGATTCCTATTCCACTTGCTTGTCACATCTAGACAGATGGATATAT
>NW_026067920.1:6603494-6672747 GCF_014885135.2 Alexandromys fortis
AAAAAAAAAAAAAAAAAAAAGAAAGAAAGAAAAGAAAAGAAAAAAGAAGCAACTTCTGGAGAAAAGGGTCTATTTGATTTATGTGTTCTGACAGCAGCCCACCATAGCGGAAAGTCAGACAGGAGCAGAATCAGGATCCGGAGCAGCAAGGACCACGGAGTAATGCTGCTGACTGGTTTGCTCTCCAGGCTCACATTCAGCTACCTGCCTCTTTTTATAATTTTCCCTCTTATTCTTTTTTTTTTTTAATTTTCAAGACAGGGTTTCTCCATAGCTTTTGGTTCCTGTCCTGTCCTGGAACTAGCTCTTGTAGACCAGGCTGGCCTCGAACTCACAGAGATCCGCCTGCCTCTGCCTCCCAAGTGCTGGGATTAAAGGCGTGCGCCACCACTGCCCGGCTCCCTCTTATTCTTATTTTATATTTCTGGGTATTTTGCCTACCGTGTGCATGCAATGTCTTTAGAGGCATCTGGAGTTAAAGATGATTGTGAGCCTCCATGTTGAGATGGCACACCGTTCCCAGAGTTATGGACCCTCCCACATCAATCATCTATCAAGAAAATACCCTCATAGACTCGCCTACATGCTATTATGATGGAGGCCTTTTCTCAGCTGAGGTTCTGTCCTCCAAGATGACCCTAGTTTGTGTCAAGTTGACAAGACAACAACGACAATAAAATAACAACAAAGAAACCTAAAAACTAACCAGCACAGTGTACAAAATGGGCTTAAGGGTCTGGGGAGATGGCTCAGTGAATAACAGCACTTTCTGCCAAGCCTGACAACCTGGTCAAACCCTAGGTAGAAGAGAATCGTTTCTGAAGGCTGTCCTCTGACCTCCACACACACGCCATGGAATGTACATGCACACATCACAACTAAAATTGGTTTCACTATAACAACACTTCAATACATATCTGACACTGTGCTTTGCTAATATTTACCGCCATTACCCTCCCTTATCCCCACACACTTTCATGTCTTTCTGTGTTACAGTTTTGTAATCCATTCTTCCATGGTTGAGCATCTAGCCTGCTTCCATAGCTTGGCTGTAGACATAGGTGTGCAGGTATGTCTGTGGCATGCTCTTGGTATGTACCCAGGAACAGTATAGATAGCTTATATAGTAGTTGCTGTTTTAGCTTTCTGAGGCACCTCCATGTTTTCATAGTGGCTACGCTAATGTACACTCTCACCACCAGTGTACAGGGGACTCGTGGTCTACTTTCTTGTCAGCGGTTGTCTGATTTCCTGATGGCAACCAATCCAGAGATTCCTGGGTCCCTCATTCTGTAGCCATGCATGTAGATCTGAAGTAGCTGCTGATAGCCCTTCACCTGCAGACACCGTACACCCACTGCCAAGAGGTCGGTCGTAGACAGTGTTCCCTTAAATTCTTCGTGTTGTTTTAAGTATTTATTTATCTTATGTGTGTACGTGTGTACCTGAGTGTATATAAGTGTGTATGTGTGTACTTGAGTGTATGTAAGTGTGTGTGTACCTGAGTGAATGTGTGTATTGTGTACCTAAGTGTATGTAAGTGTGTATGTGTGTACGTATGTACCTGAGTATATGTGTGTACCTGAGTGTATGTGTGTGCCTGAGTGTATGTAAGTGCACCACATGTAAGACCCCTCAAAGGTCAGAAGAGGGCATTGGATCCTGTTGAGGAATGTTATTTTCAGGTGTGTGACTTTTGCTTACGCTGCATTTGTTTAACTCTTTGAAGCCTTGGTTCTGTGCCTGTCTAAAACACCTGATTGTCCTAATAAAGAGATGAACGGCCAATAGTGAGGCGGGAGCAAGGATAGGTGGGGCTAGCAGGTAGAAAGAGAATGAGGCGCAGCAAGGAGAGAACGAGGGAAGAGCTTCAGGGGCCAGCCACCCAGCTACACAGCCAGCCATGGAGAAAGAAGTAAGATATACAGAAGTAAGAAAGATAAAAGCCCAGAGAGGGAAAGTGAATGGGATAATTTAGGGTAAGAAAAGCTGGCAAGAAACAAGCAAAGCTAAGGCCTGGCATTCATAGCTAAGAATAAGCCTCTGTGTGTGGTTTATTTGGGAGCTGAGTGGTGGGCCCTCCAAAAAAACCAAAAAAGTAAAACATGATACAACAGGATCCTCTGAAACTGGAGTTACAGGCTGTTGTGAGGGCCCTATGGGTGCTAGAAACTGAACCTAGGTCCTCGGCAAGAGAAGTAAGTGCTTTTAATCGCTGAGCCATCTCTCCAACTTCCTTAAATTCATTTTTTTTGTTTGCTTGTTTGTTTGTTTAGGGGTTTGATTGGTTTTTCAATACAGGGTTTTCTTTGTGTAACCTTGGCTGTCCTGAAATTTGCTCTTGTGGACCAGGCTGGCCTCAATCTCTTAGAGACCCCCCTGCCTCTTCCTCCTGAGTGCTGGGATTAAAGGTTACATTTATTTTAAACTTAAACGTCTCTGTTTTTACTTTTTACTTGCAGGTGGTAGATGCTGTCAATTACCACATCACTGATGACCACTGTATGCTTGTGGTCCCTGTGCTCCCTACAGGGCAAGGCCATCATAGCTACCATGGTGCCTCTGCCTCATCTGCTTCTTGAAGGGCCTTTGCCTTTGCAGCCCCAGTTTATTCTCTTGTCTAATGAAAGATTAAAATAGCAAAAATAGGCACTTATCTTTTAAAAAGCTCCACCTAACTAAACATATACAGATGTGTGTGTTTGCATGTGTTTGCGCATGTGTGTGTTTGCGCATGCATGTGCGCAGTTCTGGAGATTAAAGACAGGGCCTCACTTGTGGTAGGCAGAGTCCTACCAGTGAGCCCTTTATTATATATTATTTTTATTTTGAGACTGTTTCTTGATAGGTTTCCCAGGTTGGCTTTGAATTCAACATCTTCCTGTCTCAGCTTCAAGCACTTGTGATTTCAGGCCCAGCTAAGACTGTTCTTATGACTACTTCTTTTTTTTTTTTAACTTTTTATTCTTTGTGGATCTCACATCACACACCCCATCACCCCATTCCTACTCATCTCCCCAACCCATCATATCCACCCTCTGCCTGTGCAACCTCCCCCCTGAAATAAAATTAAAAACCATTTCATCGTGGAAAGTGTAGTGTGCCACAGTGAGTCACATAATCCATACATCTTGTAAGTGTTCATTGCAATGAGTCTTTAGTCTGGTTCGAGGCCTCTGGTCTCTGCTCTACTATCAATATTGGATCCTCACTAGGACTCCTCTCAGATGTCCTGCTGTTGCCTTGTGTCATGAGATCCTGTAGCTTTGCATCTGCAGGACTGGACCCTTCACAAGCTCCAGCAGTTCATAGATGGGGTGGATGTTGGGATGGGTCAACTCAGAGCCCTGGAGCTATGGTTAGCCTGCCAACTCTCCCACATCCTCACCACCGGGCGAGCTCTTCAGCACTGCCCCAGCTAATCCATCCAACGCTAAAGCAGCAAGGGGCGGGGTCAGTTCTCCTGCTCTCACACCCTCAGGGCCACCTCACCTGCACCCACACCACCAGCGCTACTGTGATGCCCAAGTGAGGTGCTAGGACCACATACTCCCGAGTGCTACAGCAGGTGAGGGTCAGGGCAAGCTCTGCCGGGTGCCGTAGCTAGTCTCACTGCTTCTGCTGCTGCTTCTTCTTCTTCTTCTTCTTCTTCTTCTTCTTCTTCTTCTTCTTCTTCTTCTTCTTCTTCTTCTTCTTCTTCTTCTTCTTCTTCTTCTTCTTCTTCTTCTCCTCCTCCTCCTCCTGCTTCTCCTTCTCCTCCTCCTCCTCCTCCTCCTCCTCCTTCTTCTCCTTCTCCTCCTCCTTTTCCTTTTTCTCCTCCTCCTTCTCCTGATCCTCCTACTTCTCTTCCTCCTTCTCCTTCTTCTTCGTGCTTCTCTTTTAATGAAACAGATCCAAAAGATATACAGTTAAGAGTTAAGCACACGTTGTGCAGTTCACAGGTGTGAAAAAACAGGACAGAGTTCCAACAGAAGAAAATAACCTAAGACCAGACTGAACTTGCTGCCGGAGGTTTCTCCTGGATGGTACTGGGGCCAGAACCACTGGGCTGGGCTCAGGAGCAGCAGTTAAACAACACACATATATACTAGTAATTACATGCCCAGGGTCTAAGCTGGATTAATATTAGATGTTCTCCACAGATGATCTAAGAGATCCTATAGATGATATCATCCCATGGTGTAGCTGAACCCTCATTCCTGAGGGTCCTAGACCCTTGATTTTCTAGCCATGTACAAGACAGGGACATTTCACGTGTCTTTTCACAGTCTAAGTGAACAACAAAGTGGCAAGAAATGTGGGATGTTCATACAAATATTTATTGCATTTTCCAGAATGTGGTAAATTGGAAATAAATTATAACTAGTAATATTTGTCTGGGTGTGGTGTAATCCCAGTACTTGGGAAGCTGAAGCAGGAGGATCATAAATTCAAGGATAGTATGGACTACATAATGAGGTCCTGTAGTATAGCATGAATAATAAAAACCCAGAGACAGATATTGGGGTTCAAGCTGAATATCAGAAAATCAATCAGGAAAACTTTATTTATTAAAACACAAATAATATATCACTATACTGTAGCCAGTCTTTCTTTGGACCACCAGCTCCTGAATAATGACATGGAGACTTTCAATTAATTATGAAAACTTGACCTTAACTTAAGATTTATTCCCAACTAGCTCTTATAACTTAAATGAACACATTTATATTAACCTACGTTCTTCCACGTGGCTCAAAACTTCTCCTCCATAACACACACATCTGCTTCTGTGTCTTGCTGGTGAAAACCCCCACCTCAGATTCTTCCCAAATGGCCTATCCCTGCCTAGAAGTCCTGCCTATCCTCTCCTGCCTAGCTATTGGCCACTCAGTTCTTTATTAAACCAATTAGAACTTGCCTTAAACAGGCAAGGAAAAGCAGAGACACATCTTCACACAGTGTGATCAATCATCATGCAACATTTCCCCCGTTTTTGTCTAAATAAAAAGGAAGGGTTTTAACTCTAACATAGTAAGATATACAGTAAGAACAATTATCAAGTAACAATTTCATACACAAAGTCAATTCCATTTATGTTTGGCAAATTGGAGACAGTACTCTATTATCTATCCTATTTTGATGAGTCCAAAGTTTTGTACCTAAGTCATTTTTTATTATATCTTGTATTATCAACCTAAAAATATGACTTTAGATTTTAAAACATTTTCTTGGATTAACAAATTAAGATTTTTATGTCTCTCAACCTTTATAAACTTTAAATCTCTTTTTTGAATTTCTTTTTTGAATATGGTAATAAAGAGTAAAACTATAGCTACCTAGTCTTCCACCCCATCAGAGACCTGAGAAGAATAAAATATTGCCTGAGTAAACAGAAAGGACGGAGCAAGTAACTTCCAAAACTATAGAATTGACAGACAGTTGGCTGCCTGGACAGTTACCCAAGGTTCCTCTGCAATGTTGGAGCATCCATCTTCAGCCTACAGGCCTAGAATATCTGACAGATTTTCCTGTGAAGCAGGAATTTTGAAGGACTTGTTTACCCTCTCTTGGCAAAGTTTGACAATTGACTTCCCCTGTGTCCTATTTGTCAATCTGTACAATTTGTTTATGATGCATTTGTTTCATTATGTGAAGATGGGTGGCAAGTTTTACCTTGTCTGCCTAAGGCACCTGATTTGTCTAATAAAAAGATGAACAATCAGTAGCTAGGCAGTAGAGGGATAGACAGGACAGGCAGGCGAAGAGAGGAAGGAGTAGGAGAAGGAATCTAACTCAAGAGAGAGAAGAGAGAATAAGGGAGGAAAAAAAAGGGAGATGCCCAAGGCCAGTCAGCTAGCCAGCTGCCAGCCAATCAGACATGGAGTAGGATATAAAGGATGAAAGAAAGGTAAAAAAAGCCCCAAGACACAACTTAGATGAAAAGAAACAGGTTAAATTAAGTTATAAGAGCTAGTGGGTCAAGAATAAGATAAGGCAAGCATTCATAACTAGTAATATGTCTTTGTGTCATGATTTGGGGGCTGGTGGTACAAGAAAGCCTGTTACATCTTTAGGGGACCCTGAGAAAATTGGGATAATGATCAAGTTCTAGGAGAATTAGCTGTATCATTTGTTGTCTAGTCTCTGTGTGACAGAAAGGTGCAGGGTTTATCTGAAGTCCTGCCTGAGGTAGTCTGTGAGGCTGGACCTTTTTAGCCACTTTGAAGTTGTTCTAGATGGAGAGTTTTGAGGAGACTGCAACAGAGGCATTCTGAGATCATCTGGGCGTCTTGTCTTCATTGGTGTCTGGTCCTTTTGTTCTGAAAACACACCAACTCTTAAAGGTAGCATGTATATATACATCAACAAAAGCATGGAATGTGCAGTGTGCACACATCTGCTGAAGATGATCTTCTCTATGTTTAAGGTAAATGGCATCGTTAAGTTTATAAGTCTATTTGGACTGCATAAGCAAACTGTCATGAGGACTCTGTAGCCAACAAGATTTATCCTGTCTCATCCAGTCTCAGAGCTGTTCCCTTGTAGAGGGGTCAGCATATATGTCATCTGACTTATAGCCTTTCTTGGTGGTTGCCAATGGCCAGCCAGCAAACAAAATTGGGACCAGTTTGATATGTTGTAGTCAAAGACGCTGAAATACTTGTGAAATTATTATTAAATAAATTTTGCCACTATGAAAAGACACAAATGGTCTATATTTCTGCATTGCACACACATAACAAGCACCTAAAGCAGGTGTGAATATATGAATCTTGCGATTGTTCCTTAAGGAAAACAACATGGAAATTGTCTTTTTTTTTATATGTGTGTGTATACTGTGTATGTGTTGTGTGTGCAGGTGTGTGAGTGCAGGTGCATGTGTGCCCTGGCATGAGTGTGGAGAGCAGATGATAACTTCAGGTATCTCTTGTGTGATGTTTTGATTTTTTTTGAGGGGCCCACCACCCAGCTCCCAAATAAATCACACACAGGGGCTTATTCTTAATTATGAATAGCTGGCATTAGCTTGGTTTGTTGCTAGCCAGTTTTTCTTAACTTATATTATCCCGTCTACTTTTTCCCTCTGGGCTTTTATCTTTCTTACTTCTGTATCTTACTTTCACTCTTACTCTGCGGCTGACTGGGTGGCTGGGCGGTTGACCCCTGACATCCGCCCTCCACTCCTTGTTCTCTCCAGTTCTCCTATTTATCCTCTCTGCCCGCTAGCCTGGCCTATCCTTGCTCCTGCCTCATTATTGGCCGCTCATCTCTTTATTAGGATCATCAGGTGTTTTAGACAGGCAAAGAATCACAGCTTCATAGTTAATCAAATGCAGTATAAACGAAAGTAACACACCTACAAATAATATTCCACAACAGATTTCTGTCTTCACCTTCAACTGCTTGAGGCAAAGTTTCTTATTCACTGATGCATACTCTAGCCATCCTGTGAGCTTTCCAGCATCTGGCTCCTGTCTATTATAGGAGGCCTGGAATTATAGTTTCGTTTACATAGCTCTGATGATCCAAATGAGTCCTCATGACTGCCCTCAAGTGCTTTATCTTACAGAGCCGTACGCCGTACCCTCAGTCCCAACACAGACTTCTTTGTTAAGCTTTTATTTAAGCTGTGTTAAATGTGCATCGGTGGTGGTGCACGCCTTTAATCCCAGCACTCGGGAGGCAGAGGCAGGCGGATCTCTGTGAGTTCGAGACCAGCCTGGTCTATAAGAGCTAGTTCCAGGACAGGCTCCAAAACCACAGAGAAACCCTGTCTCGAAAAACCAAAAAAAAAAAAAAAAAAAAAAAAAAAAGAAATACTCCATAAATTATCTCACTCTACTCAACTTTAGGGGTGTGTGTGTTGTATGCCCGGGTAGTGTTTGTGAGCCCCTTGAGGTACGAGTGGCAAGGCACTACTAGACTACTCAAACAGCCCTACAAGAGGCAAATGTCCAACAACAAGATCAAGTCACAGAATCCCACCAACCCCACCCTGGAAAGCTCTACCTCTCCTCCAAGAAACCCTGTAGAAAGCCTGCCTCCTGCTCAGTGCTTTGCTGCTTCTCTTCCAAGCAGAAGCATCCACTCACTCTTGTGTCTTTCTCAATACATCTTTTCTGTGAATGTTTGTTGTGTGGTGTGACTGTGGTGTTCCTTGGCTCCCGACTGCTAGGATACCTGTTCCCCTCAGAGATGTACCATTAAGAGTGCTCATCTGGGTGTGTGCACCTATAAGTTCAGGTGTGTCTTAACGTTGAATGTTTGGGTGTTTTCTTGTTTTTTCCAGACAAGGTTTCCCTGTGTAGCTGTGGTTGTCCTGAAACTCATTCTGTAGACCACGCTGGTTTCAAATTCACAGAGATTCACCTGCCTCTGCCTACCAAGTGCTGAGATTAAAGATGTGTGCCATCACTGCCCAGCTGATGTTTTTCTTTTTTGAAAACAGAATTCAGGGGCCGGGCGGTGGTTGTGCACGTCTTTAATCCCAGCTCTTGGGAGGCAGAGGCAGGTGGGTCTCTGAGTTTGAGGCCAGCCTGGTCTACAGAGTAAGTTTCAGGACAGCTAGGGCTGTTACACAGAAACCCTGTCTCGAAAAACCAAAGAAAGAAAGAAAACAGAATTCCTCACTAAACCTAGAGCTACTAGATTTTGTTATGCTAGGCAGACTGGTCAGTAAACTTAAGGGACCTGCTTATCCCATGATCACCGAATCCTCACTCCATCCCATCAGCCCTGGGGTTCCGGCCCCACTGTCACTGCAAAGATTTGTTGCTGTTGTTTTGCCCTTTGTTTCTTGTTTTTCTGAGACAAAGTTTCTCTTTGTAGCCCTGGCTATCCTAGAACTTGCTCTTAAGACCAGGTTGTCCTCAAACTCAAAGAGATTCACCGGCCTCTATCTCCCTAGTGCTGGGATTAAAGGTGTACACCACCACTGCCCGGCTGGTACTGCAACCGTTGTGTGTGTGTTGCAGATCTGAGCGCAGGTCTATTGCATGTCAGGAATTCTGTCCACTGGTCATCACCCTAGCCCTGCTTTGTGTACTTTACTTGGTTTTGTTGTTTTGAGACAGTATCTCTAGCCCAACCTGGACTGGAACTTGTGATTTCCCAGCCTCAGGCTCCTGTGTGCTGGGATTACAGGCTTCCACCACCATGTTGAGTCTCCCATTCTGCTTCTTTTTGTTGTTTTTCTGTTTTGTTTTTTAAATAAAGTCGCTTTTTGTAGCCTTCGATATACTGGAACTCACAACATAGATCCAGCTGGCCTCGAACTCAGAGACCTACCTCTTCTGCCTTAACCCATTCCCCCAGATTTAAGTGGTTCCTCAAATCTCTCTGCCGTATGTAGTTTAAAAAAAAAAAAGTAGGCCTTTGTTCCATCTTACCCTAACATGAACAAACAAACTGAGCAGCTGAACTTCTTCAGGCCAACAAGGTAAAGCCTGACCAGCCAGGTTTTACAACGCCTAGCAACCGTTGCCACGACAATTCAACCCTGCTCTCACCTAAGAAACGCGGTTCCTTCAGCAACCCAGAAGGCTCCTGGGCGGTCGCCCAGCCTTCGGTCCTGCTCTATCCCGAAATGCAATGCGGCTCTCACGTTGTCAAGCAACTGTATTTACGGTAGTCATAAAACTGCCTAAATTTCCACTCTATTTTAAAGCTTGTCTACATAGAGTTGGAAAATAAGTACAGAAAGAGCAACCCCAATGGTTGAGCTTTAGAAAGTTTTGTCGTAAAGAGGTCGTCAGAAGCCTAACGTTCTCTGCATTCGCACAGGCATATTTTTGGGCAGCCCAAAGCCGGCGGCGTGGGGTCCTTCGGGGTCCTACGTGGAGCACGTGCGCAAGGAAGTGGCTCTGCCTGTGCGCGTGGTTTTCGGGGGTCTCTTCAACGTGGAGCTATGGGAGGTCTGGAGAAGAAGAAGGTGAGTGGTTCCCGGGGTGGTAGGACCTCGGACTTGTCACTCTTCCTGGCCGCTGGGGACCGAGAGGTCAGGAGACGGCGCCGGGTGGAACTGCTGGGCGCAGGCCCCTGGAGGCCGGGGAAACGTGAGCTCTCTCTGGAAGGAGTTGTGGAGATGCAGAGCCGCCAACCGGCAGTTAAAAGAGTGAGCCACGGACGTAAAGTTCATCATTACGACTTCGGACTTTTTCGGTTGAGCCAAGCCCGGTTCTGGGCACTGGGGACTGAGAAGCAATCAGCTGGGGCCCCCGCTTTCCCGGAGTCACCTCCCGTCGGACAAAAATACAGTGGCCAGAAATTAAGTGCTTGCTAAAGGAAGCTAACGAGGTGCTAGCAGTGAGATGGAGAGTAACAACAGACTCTGTCCGATTTGTGTTGTTTCGGAGGTTCTCTTCTGACAGCATTTCAGTGGAAATCAGGACTGTCAGGACACTTAAGGTGGGTGTGGGGCATGGAAGTGCAGGCTTGGGGTGTCCTCCACCTTTCCCGACGAGAAGTTCTCGGCACTCAGATAAACAGCAAACTTTAGTCAGCGTGCAGCTGTGACAACCCCCACCCACCCGTAGCTTCTGCCCAGGCTCCGGCAGAAGTGTTTCATTGTTTATAGGGTTAGGCGTTGTTACGATCTCTATTTTAGGGTGACTCCTTAGACCAAACGAGACTTCAGAGCTAAGCAAGTTTACAGAAACTGAAATTTTCAGGCTTCTGGTTAATTTTACCTTTAGCAAACAGAATTTGTTGTCTGAGAGAGTATTGGTGGAAAGCAGGTATGTGTGTGTGTGTTCTTTTTGCTTGTTTGTTTGTTTCTGTTTTTGTTTTCAGAAAAGAAGGAAACGGTGAGCAGGTTTACAAAATAGTTCAGTTTTAGCTTTGTTTCAGATCAGAGATAGTTTTTTGTTTTGTTTGTTCAAGACAGGGTTTCTCTGTGTAGCTCTGGCAGTCCTGGAAGTTGCTCTGTAGACCAGGCTGGAACTCACAGGGATTTAATCCCGAGCACTGGGATTAAAGGCGAGTGCCACCACTACCTAGCCGAGACAGAGTTTCTTATTTCTGTGTAACCTGTGTTTCCTAAGTAAACTTGCCAATGATAATGCCAAAGCCTGCTATTTCCCTTTTCTCCTTCAGACATACTTAGTGAAGGAAGCCACAGTGGAAACTAAATGCCAAGGCCGGTAGGCAGGAAAGGCAGCTGTGTGCGGGGTTTTGGAAAGACATCAACATGGCTGTGAGACAGTGAATAAGTGAGTTCCCATCTAGGTGATGTTGGGGCTGTGTCATGTGTGGCTTAGGGTTATTCTGAGCGGAGAAGACAACTAAAGAAAGTGACTTGATCTGAGTATTCTTGCTTCTGTGCGGAGAATACCTGGGCATGAAGGGACTCCAGGATGGGATGGGAAAGGGGAAGATGAGGTGGGCTCAAGTCTTTCCTTTGGCTTGCAAGTTTCTGATACCAATGGGTTTTGTTGTGATTTGTAATCATTCTTGAGGCTGTAATATAATTGCATTATTTCTCCCTTCCCATGTACTCCCACTTGCTCTTTCAAAATCATGCCCCCCCCCTTTAGTAACTGTTGGTACGTACATACGTGTCTGTGCATGTATATTGTCAGGGCTGACCATTTGGTGTTGGTAGCTAACTGGTGTGTTCTTCCCACTCAGCATTCCTTGGTTGCCTGCAGTTCTTTGTGTAGGGCTGAGGTCTCTTGGGCTGTCTTCTATCCACATTGGCAAGTCTGCTGTCTGTGTTCTGCTCATTTGGCATGTTGGTGAGGCTTATGGGTATAGCTTCTGACATTCCTAGGAGGCACAGGCTCAACAAATGCACTGATCCTCTAGCTCTTAGAATTTTTCCATCCCTTCTTCCGCAATGATCCCTGAGCCTTAGGTGTGGGAGTTGTTTTGTGGTTGTAGTTAGGGATTATGCTGGTTTAGGAAATCAACTTTAGTATTGCAGTTGTAGGTTACCCTTCAGGATAGGTGGCTTTACTAGCTCCAAGTAGCTGGCGAGGTTTCCAGTACCGGGCAGGATTTCCCTGTGTTAGAGGGTCTGAGGTCCAGTTAGAAAACAGTTGATTACGCTGTGGTGTTCATATCACTGCACCCTTCAGGTTGTCATGCCATGCTGATTGCTGTTGTGGTTCCTAGATAGCACAACTGGGTAGGACTGCTGGTTGCTTCCCTCCTGTAAAAGCTTGCATGGCTCCTGGTACTCGGGGAGTAAGAGGGTCAGGTCAGTTTCAGCTGAGTGATGTCTGATTCCCTGCATCTCAAGTGGGCGGTATTTTCAGCAGTGGGGACTTATTTGCATCTCATGTATGTAACCAAGGGCAACAGCAAAAGCCTGTCATGTTTTGGAAGTCACTTGAACAATGTGACCAACAACTCCCAGAAAGGCCTCTCATGCCTGGGGTTGGGGTTTTTTTTGGGGGAGGGGGGGTCTTTGACTCTTGGAGGGAGAATTGTCAGCCCAGATGAGAGAATTTCATTTAAATGCTATATGTATATTTATGCACAGGCTTAATCTGTATTATTGCTTTGTGCTGTTTGTAAAGAGTCCCTCAGGAGTTTATCAGACATCCTTACTGTTATTTTACCCTCCTCTCCTGCGTCTATCTCCCGACTCCCTAATTTAGAACCCCCTCCCCATTTGTCCCATTTACCTTTATCTGATCACTTGTTCCCTGATAGTCCCTTCTCTGTTGTGCACCCCCAACCCCCCACCCCACTGGCCCCTTTTTACTTTCCTGGTTTCCGCAGTTACTCCAGGATATGTACTCACATCTGAAGGTGTAGGGCCAGCAGCCTCCAATGAGAGAGAACATGTGATGTTTGTCTTTCTGGGTCTGGTTTACCTCCCTTAAGTATGTTTGGGTTTTTTGTTTTTGTTTTTTAAGTTTCATCCATTTCCCAGGCTAGACCCTGAAGAAAGATCCAAATTTGTTTTAACCTAACACTATAAGAAGGAAAACTTGATCTGGAGGCAGAGGCAGACAAATCTCCATGAGTTGGAGGCTAGCCTGGTCTACATGCAAATTCTAGGCCAGCCAGGCCTACATAGTGAGACCTTGTCCCAAAATAAAAAGGGAAACCTGTACTTCAGATGCAAGTAGAGATGTCTCAGCGAGCTGTAACATCCGACACTGGGTTCCAGAACAGTTTTGACTCTTGAGGCCAAAGTATCTGTTGTGGGAATGGTTTGTCTTACTCATTGTAAGGTGTTTAGAAAAATGTTGTACTGTCCAACACACACACCCTAATCCAAAAAGTTAACTCACCATGTGAACCAGGTTTAATGTTTACAATGGCAGTGCACAGTGGCAAGAGATCCCTGTGGCACGGGAAAATGGGAAACATTTTGTTTTCTAGCACTGGAGTTAGTAGTGAGACAGGCTCTCACACAGGCTGGCCTGAAACTCATTTTTGTCCTGTTTCTTCTTTCTGAGTACTGGAATTTAGGTGTTCACCACCATGGCTGGCTCAGTGGAAATACTTTTCCTTTTTACATATACTTACTCTGTGTGTATGTATGTGTGTGCCCCCAAGAAACACGGTGCACATAATGGAAGTCAGAGAACAACATGTAGGAGACCGTTCTCTTCTTCCACTGTGTGTGCTCATCGGGATTGGTGGAAGTGCTTGTCCCTCTGAGCCATCTCACCGGCCTCTGTGGAAAACATTGGATGAACACTGTGGACCTTATCTTTGGCTCCTCCCAATAGTCAGTGTCTGCAGGAAAGAATGAATGGTGTGTTTCATGTCTGTGGGGTTGTGTATAACATAGGTAGTTCAGGGGACACTGACTCCTTAGATCCAGACCTAGGTTCAGAAGTTCCTGCTGTCTCCCTGCAGAGGAAGGTTTTTTTTTTTTTTTTGAGTGGACATAGGTGGTTAGTGCTTCAGGCTGTTTGGAATAGGATGCTGCTTCTCTTTAGCACTGATGTGTATGAGATAATCCAGATGATTTGATTTGACAAAACCACCTGCTGCTTGGAGGCAAGTAGAAGCCAGGCCTGTTGTCTTCCTTACCCTCATAGCATCTAGCTTAATGCTTTCAACTTGGTTGCTTTCTGGTGAATGAAGGGGGTGAGGGTGCTGGGCAGTGGTGTGTGGCTTAAGACAAGCATTTCCAGTTAGAGTAGTGTCACCCCTGAGGGAGGGAGAAATGGCTAGGGGATATCTTAGATGTTACAGTGGTTTTCGTCTCCCTCCCGAGGAGCATACTCTGTTAGTCTATAGTAGTAGCATTTTATGCGCTTGTGAGGGTATGAATGGTTGCCTGTGGTCCGTATGAAAAGGCTGGTGATTAAAAAGGGACAAATAAGATTATGAACAGAGGATTAGTTAGGCATGCAGGCTCTGGACTCAGACCTAGGTTTGGAGACCTAACCCAAGCTTGTAAGCTGTGTGGCTTGAATGGGCAAGCTGGAAATGGACATTCTGATGGCCCTTACCCCACAGGCTTGTGGAGACTGAGTGATATAAACTGTGAAATCACTGCATGTTAGACAGGATATAGAGCTGTGCTGGGTAGGTCAAGACCCCAGCATCGCGTGGATGCGGTATCCAGGGACAGCATAGAGCTCCTTTGGGCAGGCCATTTCACTCCCTACAGCAGTCCTCATCCTGGAAATCTGTCTCTGTCACCTACCCACTTAGCTGTCTCTAGAATTCCCTTTTCCCAGAGTTGAGTGCCACTCACTGCTGTAGTTCTAACAGAATTTTTTTTTCCTCCCTAAGTATGAACGAGGCTCTGCCACCAACTATATCACCCGAAATAAAGCCCGGAAGAAGCTGCAGCTGAGCCTGCCTGATTTCAGGTGAGGTTGGAGGGGAGCAAACTAGGGTCTGGAAGCCTGGGTAGTGGCATAAATGCGCAGGGAAAACTCCTGGCCTTGCTTGAGCCATCCCACCATCCTGTGATGTTTCTCCTTTTCCTCACCTCGCTTTGTCAGCTGCGGTCTGAGAACTGGCTCTTCAGATCCAGCTGCCTGGTCATTGCCCTTTACCGTTTCCCTTCTGACAGAAGGCTTCCTGAGTCCTACAACTGGGGACTCTCCTTGTAGAATCAAGTCCAGATGTCTCTGCAGTCTGTGGGTCCTCCCATCAGGCTAATCTTGACCACTGCACCCTCCACTCTGTGTGCGTTCTGTTGTGGGGAGGGATGTGATGGTTACAGGCTTTTGTTACTAATTTGAAGAGTTTTATTGTTTTTGCTTTGGTTTTGTTTGTTTTCTGCAGGACTGGTCACTGAACATGCCTCACACATGCTACTCACGCACCCTGCCACTGAGCTATATCCCCAAGCCAGTTTTTTCTTCTTGTTTGAGACAAACGCCCATAGTCCGGACTAGCCTCAAACATATGCTCCTCCTGCCTCAGTCTCCTGGGTGCCAGGAGAACAAGTGTTCTTACTTGGCTGTCTCAGAGTGCGCAGCCTTCTATGTGTTTGAAATGTTGATTTCTCAGTGTGGTGTCCTGGTTTAGGTGCCTGCCAGCCTTTGTGGCTGTTCTGTCTGCTCCCACTGGCACGCCTCTCACAGTCTGCTTGCACTCACTTGAGAGGTGAAGCACCAACTCCTTTGCTTCCTGGTCACGCTGGCTTTCTAGCGCGCTGTGGCCAGTGTTGTGCCTTTGCTGGTTTAACGGTGGCTTGTCTTCCAGGCGGCTGTGCATCCTGAAAGGCATTTATCCCCATGAGCCCAAGCATAAGAAGAAAGTAAACAAGGGCTCCACAGCAGCCCGAACATTTTACCTCATCAAAGATATTAAATTCCTCCTCCATGAGCCCATTGTCAACAAGTTCCGAGAGTACAAGGTAAGGCCTTGGTTCTTTCTTGTGTTTGCAGCTTTGTAACTCACTGAACTTGGACAGGTTGCTGATGCATTCAGGGCCAGTCCTGTAGAGAAGGGGAGGTCTTTCTACCTCAAAAGGATGTCTCAGATGGCCTGCCTAAAAATCATTTGCACCGGACCTGCACATAATTGTTAACCAATTCTGCTCCCCCACAAGACTATGACTATTTGCCCTCAAGGCAGAAATGGTACCATGTCAGGGGCTTTTGGTGCCTTCTCTGCTCCCAAGCCCTCCTATTCTTTGTGGGGTTGCTCCCAGGGCACCTGGGCTTCAGTTCCATACATAGAGAAACATTAATGCTAAATGCCACAGGACAGGGACAGCAGAAACCTATTTCCATCATGTGCAGAGGGTGGAAAGACTAATTGAAGTTAAACTGCTGCCTCTGGCTGGAAACAGGGTTTTTTGAGGAGTGGGCGCCACCTAGTGGCCAGCAGGAGACTGGGCAGCAGCTACATCAAACAATGCTGGAAGTGGGGCAGGTGGTGGGAAGTGTGTCCAAGACCTGCTGTTTATAATCCCACATACTGTTTGGGCTTCTCAGGAGCCCTGGGGCTGGTTTTGAGCATCTGTTGGTTTGGAAGATGTGGCCTTAAAGTTTATCTCAGTTGGTTTTATTCTGGGTAGCTTGTTTTCATAGAGGTCAGCAACTAGCTTTGTGTGCTGTCTAAAAGCAAGCCCTTCCAGCCATGATCTACCTCCGTGCAAAACAGGGCTCTTCCTAGGTGGGCATGTGGTATCAGCATACCTGTGCATCATCAGAGGGGCCTGGGCTGCCTCTGGTCATTATCATGGATCTGGAGCTCCATGGATTGGCTATTTGGCAGAGCTTGGCCTTAGGGGCCTGATGGCATGGGCAGTAGCTGTGGCTGGTTTCAGAAACACTGAGACAGCCTGTCTGGTGTATTCACTCTCCACGGAGGAGCTGCTCAGGAGAAGCCCATGCCACAGCATCATGGCTCCTGCTCCCCTTCCAGGTGTTTGTTCGGAAGCTGCGCAAAGCCTATGGAAAGAGTGAGTGGAATGCTGTGGAGCGCCTGAAGGACAACAAACCCAACTACAAACTTGACCACATCGTCAAGGAGCGGTGAGTCCGTGCTCCTCAGCGTGCTGCGGTTGCTGCTGAGTGCTGTCCTAGTGCTGGGGATGCAGTGGGGCAAGGAAAGACTTAAGACTTGACTGGCAGAGTGTGTGTCCTTTCAGAGGCGCTAGACTGAAAACCAAGCTGGCACATGAGTGTCGTGATTATAAGTTGCACTGGGTACAGTGAAGGCTGTATGGCAGTGTGCAGAGAACTGGGTACATTGATTACATGCCCAGAGAGACCTCTGGAAAAGGACCTGTTTGAGCCAGCCAGGAGAGCACATTACGAGCAGAGACAGCAGCAAGTTCAGCCATGAGTTCCCATACTACAGACTTAGAAGGCATGGTAACATACTTCTGGTTCCTCACTCAACCTTCTCAAAAAGCCCCTCCCCTTCACTGGCTAATCAGTGAATCTTTCCTCTTCAGGAGAATTGGAAAATGCCTGAAGACCCTTGTAGCTTCTACAGTTTGGATGGACTGTGTTTGGTATCTAATGACTAGAAGCCAGCATTGCTGCTGAGTAGTCTTCAGTGTTCATAATAGTTACTGCATCACAGGACACTTTTGCCTGGAATTGATCAGGTGTAGAACCCTATGCTAGTGTCCGTTTTACAGAATGAAGGCCTACGCATGCTCAGTTCCAAAATGGTGATGGGTCATAACTTCCTCGGATGTGGAAGAGCCTTGACCTTGGTTTCATTCGTAAAAGAAATAACATCTAGTCTCCTCAGCCAGAACCAAAGCGAATGGAAAATCTAATAGTCTAGAAAGGGTGTGTGCTTGTCCTCCAGATTAGAAAGTTAGGAAACTGAGGCACCAAGGAGACTGGGGGAGGTTGCTGACTTCTGTCTCAGGAACCTAGACAGCTGTCCCATCACTTGCTAAGTTCATGCTAGGCTTCCCTTCATCTTAGCCTGTTTTTGCTGACCTGAGACCTCTCAACTCAGCTGCAGTAAACAGTTCTGTCTGGGGCGTGGGACCTCAACCATTTGTGGTCGTGTGCCCTTCAGAGCTCTTTATGATAAGGCGGATCATCATCATTGTCATCCTTTTTGTTTTGTGTTTGTGTGGGACAGGTTTTCTCTGTAGCCCTGGCTGTTCCGGAACTCGCTCTGTAGACCATGCTGGCCTCAAAGTCACTGACCTGCCTCTGCTTCCTGAGTGTTGGGATTAAAGGTGTGTGCCACCACTGCTCAGCTTTTTTTTTTTTAATAGTTTTTGGAGACAAGCTCTCACCATAGTTCTGGGTGTCCTGGAATTCACTATGTAGACCAGGCTAGCCTCAGACTCGCAGAGATCCTCCTTCTGTCTCCCAAATGCTGGGATTAAAGGTGTGCACCACCACTCCTGGCAGACCCTTTTCTTCAAATGAAGCTTCCTGGAATGTGGTTCAGATGTCCTGCAGCTCTAGGGCAGCCTGGCTGCAGGAGGGGAGCTGAAACCCCTGCAGATGCAGCCATACTCAGGGTGTGTTTAGAGCCACAAGAAGTAGATGGATAGGTGGCTTGGTTTGGTTGATTTTAGTTTGATTTTTTGGAGATAAGGTCAGCCTCCCAAGTGCTGGCTAGGATTACAGGTACGTACCAGGCACCACTAGATCTGGTTAAAGATAACTTTTTTTTTTTTTTTTTAAATAAACCTCGAGACAGTGTTTCTCTGTGTAGCGTTGGAGCCTGTCCTAGAACTCACTTTTTAGACCAGGCTGGCCTGGAACTCAAGACATCTACCTGCGTCTGCCTCCCAAGTGCTGGGATTAAAGGCATACGCCACCACTGCCCGGCTAAAGATACACTATTTTAAGTTAGCATTTTGTCCAGCAGTGTCATTTTCTAGATAAAGTTGGAGCTAGAAGAGGCCTAGTGACCCAGTTAGGGTCGCAGCTCAGAATGGGACTAGAGTCCACGTATCAAGACTTGTGGCTCAGTGTCTTCACTTTGTACTACGCTTCTGTCCCTCTTTTTGGAAACTGTCAAAGGCAGTGGTGACTCTTACCCAAGTGACACTTTGACCGCTTCCTCATTTACCATGGGGTTCCTGGAAATTATTCTAACTGGACATAGTTCCTGTGCCAGCATTTTACATTGGTTCTGTCATTTACACGGATCTGGGTGCTGAGGAATAGGAAGACAAGGCCCACTCAGGTGACCTGTAGCCTTGCCCTGGTGCAGGTGCTGCTGGGAAAGCAGCCCTACTCTTCCTGGCCCACTAGTCCAGCTTCCCATTTTTCCCTTTTTCTCGTGGGTCTTTGAAGATTGCACTTTCAAAGAGAGTCAGAGAACCACAGTTTGGTGTCCCCTCGTTCACAAAAAGATAACAAGTGGTCAAGGGTTCTGTGCTATGTCCTGAGGTGATCAGAGTTCCCTGGGAATACCCTAGTTCTTCAGTCACTATAGAGCTGTTTCCAGGTGCCTGGTCAACTTGGGGAAGTTGTTGCTACGACTGGGTCAGGGAAGAGCTGTGGCAGTGCCTGGCTTGTGTCAGGGCCTCTGGGGTAGCTGCTGGGGTGAGGCAGAGTGGGTAGAGACCCTTGGAGCCCAACAGAATGGGCTCATACGCACTGCTCTCACCACCTTACAGGTACCCCACTTTTATCGATGCTCTGAGGGACCTTGATGATGCCCTGTCAATGTGCTTCCTCTTCTCCACCTTCCCACGGACAGGGAAGTGCCATGTGCAGACCATTCAACTGTGTCGCCGACTCACTGTGGAGTTCCTGCACTATGTCATTGCTGCCCGAGCCCTGCGCAAGGTGAGCTAAGGTTCTCCTGGGATCCCTGGTCCTCCCATTAGCCCTTGGTTTTCATACTGTCTCCCCCCACCCCCCAGGTCTTCCTGTCCATCAAAGGCATTTACTATCAGGCTGAGGTGCTGGGCCAACCCATCGTATGGATTGCACCCTATGCTTTCTCCCATGATGTAAGTGTGCCTTGGGTGGGGGGGGTGCCTTGTGCTTGTTCCTAAAAGATGTGGGTGGGTGCTGTCTTTGGAGTCCAGCCCTTGCTGGGTTCTTGGTTGTTGACTGCTGTGTAGGGGTAGGGGAGTTGGGGGGGGGGCAGGGTAGGATATGTGCTTTACAGCCCAGTCAGTCAGTAGTGCTGGATCAGTCATAGGATTCTCAGTGTCAGATGTACACTCCGACCCACAGGCTAATCCTAAATAGGCTTACCTCACTCCAGCACTTCTGCTAGAGTGTGGTTCTCAGCCTTCCTAATGCTGCAGCCTCTTAATCCAGTTCCTCATGTAAGTATCTGATGTGCAGATGGCCTTAGGCGAGTCAGATTGAGAACCACTGTGCTAGGTGATCTTGAGCATGGTCCTTCACCCTTCTGCTTCAATTAATAGCGTTCTCGTCTTCTCAGGGGAAAGAAGTCTTGAAAGGACCTGGCACTGAATGGGTAGCTGTCTTTGTGATTGAATAGGCAGTGAGGATAGCTCCGGGGGCTGTGTATACTCAGTGTTTTGTACAGTTGCCACCTGAGTCAGGTGACAGAGCCCAGCCCCCCTCTCAGACCCACTGGGGTCTTTGTTCCCACTTGGCCTTTGACACACCACAACAAAAATGCTTCGCTCCTGTGTCCTCTGCCCATCCCCCCACAGCCTGGAGCCCTGCTGACTCCAGGGAAGGGAGCACAAGAGAGGCACTTAGCACATGGCACTGACTTTTACTGGCTTATCTGTAAGTGCTTAGGATTGTTCCTAGGCCTCTGCTAAGAGGAGTCTGGTTTTGCTTTCCATGGAAGCCTTGCTAGCTCCCAATCCCCCCGAAGGTCAGTCCTAGCTGGGCTTGCCCCCTGAATTGTCGGTCTTTGGGCTGTACTTGATCTCCTTTCCCTCATTCCCTCCTGTTCACTAAGCAGGGATTGGTACCTTGCATAGAGAACAACTGTCAGAGAGAGCTGAGGCTCTGTGCTCAGTGGGCTGCAGGGGTGCCTGAGACTGGAACCTGCCGTGTCTGGGTGAACTGGTAGTGGGGCTTCTGTCTGTGAACAAGAGGTGGCCTTGGAGTTCATCCGTCCCTTTTCCAGTTCCTTGAGGCAGGCTTGGGGAGCCAGTGTACATGGCCCTTCCTTCCCTGCTCCTCCTCCTTCCTGCCTAACTTCTTTGGCCCTTTCTGTCTTTCCTTCCTTCTGATGTCGAACCCCCATGCTTCTCAGACTGCTCTTTGTGTGTTCTTGGGGTGGTGAATAGGGCCCTGTGAGGGCCATCCTCCACACAGCTGGCCCTGGGGGAAGGGCATGGTCTGCCCATGCCTCCTTCCTCCCAGTTTGTAGCCAGCTGCTTCCTCTCAGCAGAGGGTAGTTGTAGCAAAGACCCTCATGTGCCCCTCCCCTGGGCAGCCGATGCTGAGCATACAGCAGTGGGTCTTGGGGTAATGGCGGTGGTGAGGGCAGAATGTACCTACCCTGCTCAGTACTATGGAAAATGAAGTTTGTGCCTATCAGGAAAAGCCTGGTGGCATAGACTGCTGCCTGGTAGCAAGATGGAAAGCTAGCTCAGAGTTGTGGGTGCCCCGAGCTGAGGGGATGTTGTGATTATTATCAATTTTGACATGTCTTAGAAGTGTTTTGTGGTGGTTAGCAGGGCTTGGTGGGCTCTTGGGTAGGCCTTTCTGACTTTAGCGGATGGGACCATTCCAGAGTTGAGACACTTGATCCAGTCTGTAGATCAGCTCCTTGTGGTAATGGCAGAGGGAAGCCATTCACTTCTGCCTGCCGGGTGGCAGCTGGGAAAGGTGGTCTACCTCTGCTTCAACATAGTGTTAGGCCTAGGCTGGGTCTGAGACAGAAATGCTAAACTCTGAGCTTCATCACACACTCTGCAGGGTGTGGGTGGACTACGTCCTTTCCAAGGCACCTCGGCCAGTAGAAGTCATCACCTCTTCTGGGCTGTGGACCATGAGCTGCACACATAGGCCTTGCTGGGCTCTGGGAAGGCTGCCTCAGTGCTCCCAGTTGCCCTGAAGCAGATCTTAGGCTCATGCTGGGATGGGTGATGGACAAGGTGTGTGCTCTGTCTAGGTCCCACTGATAATTGAAGGAGGAGTGGGAGAGCCGGGGCCAGAAAGAGGCAGGGCCAAGTGCGGTGGAGCACTGCGGACCAGTTCCTGTCTCTGTCCTGGCTCCCCTTTACCACAGGGGAACCTGGCACTGGTCTCCATGGACCCATAGCCTTTGGGGCCTCTGTCCAGAGCCTCCCTTGTGCTTCAGATGCCCGTGGGTTTGTGGGCATAATACCTACCTCCACCCCTGTGCTAACACTGCGGATGTGTCTCCTTATTCCCCCAGCATCCTACGGACGTGGACTACAGGGTCATGGCCACCTTCACTGAGTTCTACACCACTCTCCTGGGCTTTGTCAACTTCCGCCTCTACCAGTCACTCAACCTTCACTACCCACCCAAGGTAGAGCCTAACACCTTCTCACCTAGCCCTCCTATCCTACACTGAGGCAAGGGGCTGGGCTGTAGGTGTACTCTTCCCTCTTCCCAGCTTGAAGGTCAGACCCAGGCAGAGACAAAGGTCAGCGAGGACACATATGCTCTGGACTCCGAGAGCTCTATGGAGGTAAGATGGGCTTCAGGAGCACTGGCCCTATGCCGCCATTCTATCCCGTGAATAGTGAGTGATTTGGCTAGGTAGGTGGTTCTAGGATTTACTTTTATGACTGACCCAGATTTGGCCTGGAGCTGTTTTTGCTCTCCAGCCTATCCCATGCCCAGATGAAGTTCCCCACCTGCAAGCAGGCCACCTTGTAGCTCTGCTTCCCACCTACAGAAACTAGCAGCCCTCAGTGCCAGCCTGGCCCGAGTGGTGGTGCCTACTACAGAGGAGGCTGAGGCCGATGAGTTTCCTATTGATGGGGTGAGTAAGCACGGGGCTGCCTTCCAGGAATACATGGGATGAGACTGGGCAGGGGCATCACCTAGAATCTGGGATCTGCCAGTCCCTTCTGGTAGAGCTGGATGGCCTGGTGGTGTGACACTTGGCCCCTTCCCTGAAGGAGATAACAGCCCAGGAGGAAGGTCGCAAGAAAGAGCTGGAGGCACAGGAAAAGCACAAGAAACTCTTTGAAGGCCTAAAGTTCTTCCTGAACCGAGAGGTGCCCCGTGAAGCATTGGCCTTCATCATCAGGTGGGGAGGCCTTTAACTAGCCCATAGTTGTGACTGTACAGTAGTCCGGTCTCCATCCTAGCCTATTGGTGTATTGGTAACGTGAGGGTGTCTCCACTCCTCACAAAGCAGTGTATGCAAAGCCTACAGGCAGACACCTCCAGAGCACTCTGCTAAGGGGAGAGCTGTTCTGTCACTAGCTGAGTTCTTTCTGGACCAGGACTGTAGATGTCATCCCAGATAGGAGGCTCTGGGGTGGGTAAGGCACTTCATGGAAGGGTGGGTTTGTGGCTAGTAGGTTCAGGGATGCTTCCAGGGCAGGCAGCTCATTCCTAAAAGGCTTACAGGTTTTCTGCGTACCTGTAGGAGTTTTGGTGGGGATGTATCCTGGGACAAGTCTTTGTGCATTGGAGCCACCTATGACATCACAGACTCCTGCATCACCCACCAGATTGTTGATCGGCCTGGGCAGCAAACCCCCGTCATTGGCAGGTAGACTCTCAAAGCCCTCAAATGCCCTCTGGGGGTGGGGGTTCCTTGGCCCTGGTGATGCAGTGGTACCTCTGGTTGTTCCCTTGTGACCTGACTTTGCTGGCTACTCTCCATCAGGTACTACATACAGCCCCAGTGGGTGTTTGACTGTGTGAATGCCCGGCTCCTCCTCCCTGTGGCAGAGTACTTCCCTGGGGTGCAGCTGCCACCACACCTTTCACCCTTCGTATCTGAGAAGGAAGGAGATTACATTCCCCCTGAGAAGCTGAAGCTGCTGGCTCTGCAGCGGGGAGAGGACCCAGGTGAGCTGGGCAAGGATGGGTAGCAGTATGGACAGGCTCCTCTGGTGGCCCTGGCTCCTGTGCCCAAGCTGGCCATTTCCCTTGGCTACAGAGTTGGCAGGCTTCAGAGAAAAGGACAGCGGGAACAGAAAGCCCTCAGCCTTTCAAGCATTTGAAATGTTAGTCTGCTATTGATATTTGGAGTAGCTGAGCAGAATGAACCAGTGTTGTCAGTGTTTGCACGGGTAGCAAGGGTGTTTTTATTTGAAGGCCGCTCAGCTGGGGCTGTGAAAGCTGTTGGGGGCCATTGGGGGAGCATCCTTGAGCTGCCTTGGAATGCAGAAGTTACTGTCTGTAGGAGACTTGAAAGAGGAAGAGGAGGATGAGGATGAGGACGATGAAGATGATGACAATGAAGGTGATGGTGATGCAGGGGAAAATGAGGAGGAAGATGTGGAAGCTGATTCAGAGAAGGAGGAGGAGGCGCACCTGTCAGCCTTGGAGCAGCAGCGTCTGGAAGGGAAGGTAGGGAAGCATTGGACAAAGCTCTGCCTGGGAAGCAGCCAGTTACCCACAAGGCCAAGTGCTCATGCAGCTGCATTGTTTCCCCAGAAGCCCCAGGTGGTGGCCGGCACCGTGAAACTGGAAGACAAGCAGCGACTGGCCCAGGAGGAGGAAAGTGAGGCCAAGCGCCTGGCCATCATGATGATGAAAAAGCGGGAGAAGTACCTCTACCAAAAGATCATGTTTGGCAAGCGGCGCAAAATCCGAGAGGTAGGTTTCTGCTCTCTGACGAGGCCTCCGCACATCTGCACGGTTGAGCTAACCTGGTCCATTTGGCCAAGGCCTGTTTTCTTTGGAGTTTTCTGTGTTTGGTTTGGTTTTACACAGCTGGGAATAGAAGCCAAGGCCTCACTCTTCTTAGAGAGTCCCCACCACTAAGCAGCATAGCTAATTCCCATGCTAACCCAGAGCTGTCCTGAGGGTGGGCCTAACCCAACAGACTCAGGAAGTCTTTCTTAAGCTCGCGTGTTCAGTGTGTGTTAGCTGGGGGTTTATTTGGTGCTTGAGCACTTGCTTTGATCACAGAGTTGAGGGGGGCAGGAGAAGAAAACAAAGCAATTGTGTACTGAGGCCTCCAGAGTGGCAGGCAGCCTTGCCTTAGGGTGTGGGGGTGGGGGGGGCACCAGGTTCATCTTAAATAACAGCATAGCCAGGTGATGGTGGTGCACACCTTTAATCCCAACACTTGGGAGGCAGAGGTAGGTGGGTCTCTGTGAGTTCCAGGACAGCTAGGAGTGTTTCACAGAGAAACCCTGTCTTAAAACACACACACAGAAATCACAGTAGTTTATCAGGTCTTTCCATGCCATTGTACAGTGTGACCTGTTCCCTGCTGATAGTCTTGCTCAGGAAATAGAGAGCAGACCCTGCCCCCCTCTGAATGGTTCTTAGGAGCATCGCCTGTGGTCCTGGAAAGAGTCTCCTCCTTGTGCCCCCTCTGCTAGCTTTCAATAAAGGTTTGAGTGGTATTCGTCTTTCCCTCAGAGCTAGTGCAAGAGTCGATCTAGAATCTCCAAGCCGGAGATTTGTGGGCTGTAAAGTGTGCTATATGGCAATGGTAGGGCTTCTGTTCTTTCACCCCGAGGTACAAGTCGGGGTCTCTGGTTATTTGCTTGTTAGCTTTTCTAGAAACTCTGCTAAGGGAAACCCCCATAAGAGAAGAGATCCATCCCTCTCCGCTTGCTCTTTATCCTATCCTGAGTTCTCCTTCTCACAGGCCAACAAGCTGGCGGAGAAAAGGAAAGCCCATGATGACGCTGTGAGGTCTGAGAAAAAGGCCAAGAGGACAAGGCCTGTGTGAGCTCCAGCCGTTCCTCCCTGGGAGCTGGACATCGTCACTGGGAGCTGGACATGGCAGCAGCTAGTGGGATGCACACGCACCTGAGCACCAGCCCAGCACCCTCATACTCTGGTCGTGTGTGGCCAGTCCTAGCCTCCATGAAGTTCGTGCCGGTGTCTGGACAAAGCCCAGTTCTTCCTCCAGGAGTCTGACTGATATCCTCATTGTGTTTGGGTTTCCACAGCCTCCTACACAGCTGTGCCCATAATTCTCAGGGTGCTGTTGTGGAATAAGACTGGGGAGCTCTTGTTATTAAATGGCTGAACTTTTGCAGCCAGTTAGATTCTGTGTTCAGAAGCCTCCCTGGGTTAGAAAGGAGTCACCTGGACAGACCCAGATGGGTCCAAGCACACTCAGAACTCTGGGTCCAGGGATCCGAGGAGGGACACAGACTCTGCGTTCGGGTTTCATAATCGCACTGGCCTGATTCCTGTTTCAGCTAATGTTCTGAAACCTTCCCACAAGCAGTGTGCTGAGGGTTCACTCGTCTAGTCATGGTCTATAAACATCTGCTGGAGCTCATCAGAAGGTGAAAGGTGTCTTAGGGATTCTATTGCTGTGATAAAACATGATCAAAAGCAAGTTGAGGAGGAAAGGGTTTATTTGACATATACTTCCATATTCCTGTTCATTACTGAAGTCAGGACAGGAACTCAAAACAGGAAGGATCCTGGAGGCAGGAGCTGATGCAGAGGCCATGGAGGGTGCTGCCTACTGCCTTCCCATGACTTGCCCAACCCACTTTATCTCACATTAAAAACATAAATAACTTTAAATTTCCCAGTCTTTACAAATTCAAATACCTTAAAATTTCAGTCCCTTTAAAAAAAAAATAGCCTCTCTTTTAAAAGTCTCTCAACTGTGGGTGGGTTCCAGTAAAGTACTTTCTTCAAGAGAGAAAAAAAAACACAATTAATTCAAAGCAAATCCAAACTTCAACCGCCCAATGTCTGGGATCTGCTCATGATCTGATCTTTTGGACTCATCCAGAGGACTGGAGTCTTCTCAGCTCCATCCTCTGTAGCACGGTTTGTCTTCTGGGCTCTAGCTGCTGCTGGCGGTTTTCCCCTTGCTACTGGCATCTCTCACCAATAGCCTCGCATAGGCTGTCTTCACGGTGCCAAAATTCAACTTCTTTGCATGACCCCTTTAGCCTGGGCCTTCAATTACTAGTGAGACCTCACCTTCACCAGTGGCCTCTCACATTGCCAAACTTCAGCTGCTTTCCATGACCCTCATGCCTTCAAGTCCAGCTGCCAACATGGGCACCCCTGAAACAGCTTCTCTGTGCCATCAGGAAACACTTTGAGAAGCTTTCATGAGAGATGCTGGTCTCTCTCTGTATATGTGTGTGTTTTCAAGATAGGGTTTCTCTAGCCCTGGCTGCCCTGAAACTCAGAGATTTACCTGTCTCTGCCTCCTAAATGCTGGAATTAAAGGCGTGCGCCACAACCACCTGACTTTGGTCTCTTAATCACTGCTAATTCCTTAGTTCCAGCTAACCAGCATTCTTTTTTCAAACTGTCAGATTCCACTTCCTGGCCCCTAAAATGCATTCAGTCCAACTTAAAAAGTCCCCATAGTTTTGTATAAGTTTTTATTATTTAAAAGTCTAAAGTCTTCTGAGATTCATGCAGTCTCTTAACTGTAATCCCTTGTAAAGTCAAAAGTCAAAAAGCAGATCACATACATCCAACATATAATGGCACGGGATAGACATTACCATTCCAAAACATGAGGAAGGAGCATAGTAAGGAAATACTGGACAAAAGACCGAAAACAAGCTGGACAAACTCCAAACTCTGCATGCATTTTGCATGTCTGATGTCAAAATGTTCTTCAAATCTCCAACTCCTTTCAGCTTTGTTAACTGCAACACACTTCTCTCTTGGGCTGGTTCCACTCCCTGTTAGCAGCTCTCCTCGGCATGTATCCCACAGCTCTGATAACTCCAAAATCTTGGGGTCTCTAAGGTAATCTAGACTTCACAGTTTCACACAATGTCTTCATGCAATGAATGACCTCTCTGCTGTGGTCATGGTCTCTCTTCATTTTGATTCAGGGACACCCCGACACATACTTGGCCTCAGCGGCTTTCCTTAGTCTCTGATGCAAATTCCATAGCCCCTTTCTGAAGCACAATTAAAAACTCAGGGTCAGATTGGGATTAAACCTGAAGATCTGAAAAGCAAAACAGCCAGTCACTGGCTCCTTACCTGGACCTCAGTCTGAAATGGTGATCCTGCCTCCCAGAGTCTCAGAAGGAGACTGTATGACCCTGTTTTATATTCCTCTCTAGGGTTGGGATTAAAGGCATGCACCACTGGGATTGAAGGTGTGTGTCACCATAATCTGGCTGTAAGGCTGACTAATGGGCCTGTTTTACTCTCAGATCTTCAGGCAGTCTTTATTTATTAAAATACATTTGGAATGCCACTACACCTTTCTTCTATCCTTAACTGCAGAACCAAGTGACTGAAGTTACCAAATTCTGCTGCTTAGTGGGCTTGGAACATGGTCCCCTCATTCAATTACATTTTCACCAGCTTTCTGTCTTTGGTAGTTTCCTCCACTGCCAAAGCTTGGCTGTCCTGAAACTGGATCTATAACCAGGCTGGCCTCAATCTCAGAGATCAGCCAGCCTCTCCCTTCTGAGTGCTGGGATTAAAGCTATCTACCACCACGCCCTGCTTCAGGTTTTTTTGTTTTTTAATAAATTCCTTTTCGCAAATTGGAAACTTAGCTGGGTGGAATCTTCCCCTAACATCACCATTCCCTTCATTCTTTTCTTATAAGATCTGTTTATTTCCTTGAACACAGAATTTAGCTCTGTTCCACTTCCTGGTGCCCCTTTTCTCCTCAATCAGTACATTTTGTATTTTTTCTTGCTCAGTTCCTTTTCATTATAAATCTTTATAAGCATGAATGTTGTAGGAATTTAGCAGAATCACTGTGTGGGGCAGATATGAACAACTGTTTTCTAGAAGTACTTTGACCTTGAATCCTTGAGGAAGCAGTGATTATTTTGCTGAAGGGGTTTTGCAACCATCCCACGACTTTGGTCACAAGATGCCTCAGGCACACCTGAGGTTCTTGTATTATTGTATATAGCAAATGATACATAATGAACGACTAGAGTCTTGGGGCGTGTGATGTCCCCCTTCAGTAAGACATGTGATGATCTCCTTCGGTAATATTGGGGACCTTGGTATGTGTAACTTCCAATAAATACACCTTTTATATAGCTATTTGGGGTTCAGTCCATCTGAAGAGGCCGGACCTTCCTACTGCCACGTAGGCCTTAAAATTTCATCTTAGAGTCCCTTCTTCAACTGACCCGTACTACATGGTGCACCCTGACATGTGAACACTAGCCACCACATGACAGTCTATGCTTGGTGGTTTTGAGATTTCCTTTGCCAATGGAATTAATCTAAATCTCTTCACTTTAGCCTCAGGCAGACTCTTCATCAAAATGTCACAAGAACAGTCTCTAGGCAACGTATTAACATTCTTTTCCTCTTGAAACCTCTTGATCCAGGCATCCACAGTTCAAATCACACTCAGTACCACTGCCTTCCATGCTCCTACTAGGATGGCCCATTAAGCAACACTTAAAGTGTTCAACTGCTTTGCTAAACCACAGTCCCAAGGTCCATATTCCTTCAAACAAAAACACACTAAGGCCTAATGCAACAATACCCAAGCCCCTGGTACCAACTTGTCATAGTGTTTCAATTGCTTTAAGAGATATCACAACCACAGCAACTTTTGTAAAGGAAAACATTTAGTTGGGGCTGGCTTACAGTTTCAGAGGTTTATTCTGTTACCACTGTAATGGTTTAAGTAAAATGCTACAGGTCCCTGAGTGGTGGCAGTGGGCAGCGGGCCGTGAGACCACACCACAGGTTGCTGAGCAGTGGCACACAGCGGGCAGTGGGTCCTGAGACCAAGGTGGGCCATGAAGGCAGCTGGGTCCCAGGCAGGGAGCTGCGTAGCAGGTGAGAGATGGATAGGCACACCATGCAGAGTGAAGTTGGATATTTATTTAGTGGAAGGAAGGGGGAAGAGGAGAGAAAGAAAAAGAGAGAAACGGGGAAAGGGGAGGAGTGGGTAAAAGGGAGAGACAGAAAGGGAAAGGACTCGGGATGGTGGAAGCTGAAGATCAGCTTGCCTAGGCAGACAGGAGAGGGAATGGGTGGCTTGTCTCTTAAAGGGTCAGGACAGACCATTAAACCATCATGGTGGGACATGGCAGAGGCAAACATGGTGCTGGAGAGGGAACTGAGAACGGAGAATCCTGCAGGCAACAGAGTGGTCTGTCTCACTGGGCGTGACTTGAGCATATATGAGACCTCAAAGCACACTGTCACAATGATACACTTCCTCCAACAAGGCCATACCCCCTAATAGTGCTGCCCCCTTTAGGGGCATTTTCTTTCAAGTCACCAGAGTCTTTAAATTTCCCTCTAAAACTTCATAAGGGCAAGCCTCCATCTGCACTGCTCTCAACATTTTTCTCCTTGAAGCTCCTCAAGAACTTCCCACTGAGCTGTCATTGCAAAATGGCTTTTCTAGCCCAAAATTCCAAAGTCCATAATCCTCCTCAAAACATGGTCGGATCTCTCATAGCAACACCCCACTCCTGGTATCAACTTGTCTTAGGGTTTCTATTGCTGCGATGAAACACCAGACCAAAACGCTAGTTAGGAAGTAAGGAGTTGATTTGTCTTATGCTTCCATATTGCTATTCATCACTGAGGGAAGTCAGGACAGGAACTCAAGCAGGGCAGGATCCTGGAGGCAGGAGCTGATGCAGAAGCCACGGAGGAGTCCTGCTTACTGGCTTGTTCCTCGTAGCTTACTCAGCCTGCTTTCTTGTAGAATTCGGACTACTCAAGACCACCCAGGTAGTGTCTAGGGATGGTGGCACCCACCATGGGCTGGACCCTCCCCATTGATCACTAAATGAGAAAATGCCTTCCAGCTGGATTTCATGAAGGCATTTCCTCACCTGAGGCTTCTCTAGATTGTGTCAAGTTGACACACAAAACCAATACAGAAGGCTAACGGTGAGAAATGAGGCCTAAGGGCAGGTAAAGCCTAACTTTGTTGGGGACCAGCCTCGACAAAATACCTCTTGCCAGGGTAGAGGCGTGGGTATTTAGAAATATAGTAAAGAATATGAAGATGCTAATGAAAATAATAAAACAGAGAAACATATAGGATAGTTATCTGGAGGAAGTTCCAGTGAGTACTGGAATTCACTCGCGTTTAATTTCCAATTGCTTTAAATACCCCTGACCCCAAAAGGTAAGAGTAAGACAAAAAACTGCATCAACATGATACAAGGAAACGAACATACCAATTGAAGGTTGCAGGCTACATCCATAATTAAACATTCTGTTGCTAGAACAAAACAAGTCACGCTCACACCCTAGACCAAAACATTCTGTAGGCAAATTCCCTGAGTGGAATCCAAAGTTATTTTTATAAAGGAACTGGACCCTTAGTTGGATCCTTAGACTTTTGTTTCAGGTAGAAACATATCTACTTCTCTATTCCTGAAGTATAAGGTCTGGCTTTTAGCCACACCTGTTGACAATAACTTTGAGAGAGCAGAACTCTGACCTACAGCTAGGTGGAACCTTTGAGGTAGAAGCACAATAACTTTGAAGGAACTAGAGATAAGTCCCCACTCTGACCTATGGTCAACATGGAAATAGGGTTACATTTTTGGGCCTCTACAACTTTCCATTCAGGTGTGCTAGTATCCCAGCTGGTAACCTGTTGGGGAATATTATGTTAAGGTGTGTTACTTTTATGTTGCATGTATTTAACTCTGTGAAGCTGTGATACTTTACCTGTCTAGAACACCTGATGGTCTGATAAAGCTTTAAACGTCCAATATTGAGGCAGGAGAAAGGAGAGGTGGGGCCGGCAGGTAGAGAGAACATATAGGAGAAATCTGAGAGGAGAAGTGTGGCTTGTGAACTTGAGAATCCAGTTCAAGGCCTCCCCCAAACTGATGGTCTCACTATAGATGTGGGATGAGAGGGTTCTGTCTGAAGCCAGCTCTGACGTGGCAGTTGGGAGAGGCAAGAACCAAAGGGTTGGGACTTTTGGAGCCCAGGAGATGACTCAGGCCTGCATGGGTATATGTGTATCTAGGGTTCATATGGACAAAGGAAAGCCCATCAGATATGGAAGAATGCCTGGCAGCCAGGCTGATGTGGAATTTTCCCCATTCCAGAGTTGCCTAGAAATGTCGGGGGCAGTGGGGCTCTGACGTGGCCCATGCTCAACTGGATGGTCAGCTGGTTTTGTACTGCCCAAACTGGGTCTAACCCCAGACTAGTTCCCGTCCTTGGTTCTGCTTTGGGACGAAGGACAGCCTGAACCTAGACAGTCACCCACTTCCTATTTGCACAGCGCTCTTGAGGATGGGCATCCTTAAAAGGGAAGTTAGCAGAACCGGAACCGTTGAAGTGACAGCCTTTGGAGCCAAGCCCCTTCCCTGGGTAGGCCCAGGGATCCTGGCTCTTCTACCTGTTTTCCTTGGGTACCAAAATGTGTTTCTGGCCTCCCCAGGGGGAGCTAGGAAGACCTATGTTCCACTGGATCCCGAGGAGTTCCAGCACTCTCAATAAAAGGCTGGCAAACTAGTTCTGCCGCCTTTTCCCTGAGCCCAGGCACCCCTCCCCAACACTACCACCAAGCCCCAGGCACCCTCTATTCCCTTCTGGGACTGGCGGCAGGACAATGGTCTCCTTGGCCCTTGGGAGACAAATGGGCCTTGTTGGGCCGGCGGCGGGGGCGCGATATTGCGCCCCAGGGAGTTGAATACAGCTTCTGTGCCTCTCGGGCAGGCGCGCAGGGGACAGGATGGGGGAAGGGGCCATGTCGCCCATTGGCCGTGAAGCCAGGGGCCGGGCCAGGCTGCTGGCCTCACCTGGCCGAGAGTGGCGAGAACGGGTGCGGCAGCCGCTGCTGCGGCGGCGGGGCGGGGGCATGGACCAGGCCTGGCAGAGCACGGGGCCCCGGCGAGTGCGCCCCGCCGCCCAGTGAGCGCCCCGGCGGCGGCGGCGGCGCGGGCCGGGGCGACCCCTGCCACCCCGAGCCCAAGGAGAACCGGGCCAAGGTATGTCGGGAGGTCCAGTACTCAGGCTGGCTGTATCCTGCCTCATTCTCCTACCTGAGCACCCCGCCTGCACTGCCTCCTTAGCCAAAATGGGATCGCATGCTCGCCCAAGCGAAGGGCATAGGAGTGTTGCAGGGCATACTTCACCGGCACTGTGTCCTGCAGGCTCAGGCTGGTTGCTTGCCTGGGTGCCCCTCCACATCAGACCCCGGGAATCCTAAAAGTGGGGTGGGTGGGGCTTGAGTGCCCGCTGCTGCACTCTGCTGAAACTGTTGAGTCCATCAATGATTAATCCTCTCGGACATCGTGGCCTGGGCCCTAGTGGAGAAGGAGGGGCCGGCCGCCCGGAATCTCCCTTTACCTGCCTCTCCCAGGAGGGGCTCTCAAAACCGAGACTGGGGACCGTGGGCGGTGACAGACTCTTGTGCTTGGGGAAGGTCCCTTGAATACGGGCTCCTGAGGAGATGAGGCCACCAAGGAGAGACTCTTCAGCTAGGACAGGAAAGCTCCTATATGCAGTTGCAGTTCCGGAGTCCTGAGCCAGAGCTCCATGAAGGGTTCTGCAGGTTGGTCTACTCCCTTAGCAGAAGGGCAGCGCAGAGCATAATCGTTGCTTCCCAGTGGAGCCCCTCCTTGTTCCCTAGCTGTCTATAGTGACAGGCACACATCTGGCTGCAGCCATCCACGTTAGGATGGGCAGCAGGCCTGATACCTGACACCTGAGGTTACTGTGGTGATGGTGCCATGGAAATCGTCTAGAGGAAAAAAGGTGTGGAGGGAGATCCAATCAGAAGAACTCAACCTCTTCTGAGGGGGTGACCAGTGGGTCCTGCAGTCAGTACAGCCACCCCAGCCTTCCCTGCACTGTGCCCTGCGAGGCACCATTGCTACTTATCTAGAGGGAATTCAGGAATCAAGCAGGTCGGTTGCTCAGGGAAAATTAGAGACATAGGTCACACAGTTCGGTAGTGGCAGAGTTCACTCCAAGTCACAGGAATTTTTGTCGACCTCATTTCAGGACCCCAACCCTACTCAGGACTCCCCTGCCCAACTGGGGTCCTACTTGTTTGATCTTCCTAGGCTTCACCAACCCTCCCCTTTGCCTGATATTGGTGAGTGAGCAGGTATGCAAAAGCAGAAACAGTCGCTCCCAGCCCTTAGCTCTGCCCAAAGGAAGTTCCCCGCGGACATGGAGTGCCTGCTTCCTCTGCTTTTCCCTTACTGGGTTCTGTGCCCAGTTGTCATCCAGCAACAGATAGGTCTGTTTACTACGCTGTCTCCAGGCAAGAGTAAGCTGTCCTGCGCAGAAGGGCAGTGAGTCACCTGGGAGAGTGGCCCACAAACAGTGGGACTCTGGACCCAGTGTTATCATTTATAAAGACATGATGGACCAGAGGCCAGTCCCATGAGGGGCAGCCATCCCACAAGGGGCAGTGGCGGGCCACCCAGGGTCTCAGTAGGTCCCCTTGGTGGGTGGGAGACCACGGCAGGTGAGAGACAGACAGATACATCATGCAGAGAGAGAGTGTGGGTATAGAGTTTATGTAGTGGGTTATGGAGGGGGAAGGGAAGGGGAGAAGGGGAAGGAAAGAAAAAGGGGAGAAGGGGATGAGGCAGAAGCTGCCTCTCTAGAAAAAGGGCAGAGAGAGAGAGAGAGAGAGAGAGAGAGAGAGAGAGGGTGAGAGAGAGGGTCCTCTAGCCTCAGCTGGAAGGGGGGGGGGTTGGGAGGGTTGGGAGTGGGCAGGACTTGTCTCTTAAAGGGACAGGGTACCTAGGTGACAGACCAGGCCAGTAGATTATAACAGTCCCATCTTTTTCTTATAATAAAAAGGCTGGAAGTTAGGCATAGCAGGTTGAGGGAATTGGGATGGCGGAATGTCAGAATGACTGTGACAGATGTTTTTGCATGATGAGAAATATCTTTAAGACTATGAAAGGCAGTGTGAGAGAGAAATTTGATAACTTGTATTTGTCGTCATACTTTTATAACTTGCAGATACACACTTTAATAATTGCATTTGTATATGTTAAAACACCTTTTATTAAGAACATGTTAAGAAGTTGTACTGAAATTTGTTCTTTTTAAACTGACAAAACCTCTCAGCTGTCAAATTGTATCAGAGTTCTTTGAGAAGGATAAAATTTTACTTGAGTTATTGATTAAAAACGCCAGAGAACTTACTTGGTTGGTTACCTAGAGCTACTCCTCAGGGTCCTCCATGATTGTTGAGGGCAGGGGTATCAGGGCTGTGTTTGCCTTCTGATGTTAGAAGCAGGGCCTGCCAGACTCCAGAAGATGCTGTGGGCTAAGAAATCTGTAGAAGACACGCCTACCTTGACCTGAGCAGCGAAGCTGTCAATTCCAGTGATTCTTCAGTTTAGATGAAAGGCAGTTTCGTCCAGTAGTTAGCGATCTCATTTGATGAAGCGAATTGTAGATGGACATTGTTCTGTCTTCTTTCGAGGAAGTAGGGTGCTGCTGCTAGGAGCCAACCTGTCTCTCTTTTAAAAGCCTTTTAATAATTAAACATTTAAATGCCATATTCCCCAGATCTCTGAGCAGTTGAGGGCTGTTTATCGGGTGTAGATAAGTTATAATTACAGCGTAGGATCTGCCTGGAGAACTGAGTCCAAGTTTAACTGTACTGGCTCGCAACTTAACAGGTGAGACTTGTGCTTTTGAAAGACAAAGAAGAAAAAACTGTTTGTAATAGAAGCTTAATGGTGGAACTGACACTGGTGGAGAGCAACTTAATGTATTTTAAAGCAGGGTTGGATTACATAGAGAGTATTTTTGTCAAAGACAAATTTTGTCAAAGACCAGTTTAAAATATGTGACTTATTGCTTTCTTAGTCTGGAATAAGATATAATGAACTTAAAACATTTAACAGTAAGAATGCATACATTTACACACAGTTGAATTTAATTTCCGCATAAAGTTAAATAAAAAGTGAGAGGAAGCTGGCTAGGAGCAGGGACCATGATCACGTGGAGAGCCTGCTGCCTGCATTCTTTGGCTGGGGGGGGGGGGACCTCCAGCTCCTCCCTTTGTTAAGCTCAGAGAAAATGGCAGCAGCCATGGCTGTCCATGTGGTGTAACTCTTTAAATTTAGCCGTGCACTGGTGGAAGTTAGAAGTGTCAGCCCGTTTCCCATGGGTGAGGCAGAAAAATAAACAACTGACTCAGGCCATTATCCATTCGTCCACAAGATAACAGAGATGAGAAAGGGCAGTCGCCTGAAAGGCCCTAGGCCGGAAGGGAAGGAACGGTATCCCTGAAAGGATCCATAGGTCCCAGTGGCCGTGGACCCGAATAATGAATGCACTGATCAGCGAGGAGTGCTAGGGCAGAGCCCGAGAAAGGGCAGTCGTGCGTGCGTGCGTGCGTGCGTGCGTGCGTGCGTACGAGAGGCTCTAAGCCTAAAAGGGAGCAGTCTCACCGACTGTCCTGGCGGACTGACACAAAGTTGGGAAGTGAGCTGCTAGAAGGTTCAGGTTTAGGATTTTCGCCCACAGTGTAGCAGTGGTAGAAACAGGGCTGTGTGAATGAAAGAGAGACAGATTCCGCCACTGAGGTGGGAGGCAGCATGAGGTAGGGGGCCGATGGCGGACCAAGTAGGAAACCAGAGCCCAGCCCATGAGCTGAGAAGGACAGTTTAGTGTGGGTGTGATTACATGCTGGGAATAGAAAGCAGATAGAAAAACATAAAAAAGCAGGCTGCATTTCCAACTAGCAATCACTGGCAGAATATAAGCTGATATATAGGCAGATATGTAGCTTGATATCTGAGGATGGGTTGGCACAGTCTCCATGAGTAAAGTGAGAAGATTCAGAGACCAAACTCCAGTGTCCCAGAAGTTCAGCATGGACCCTGGCTCAAGCTGAACTTTGGGTCATCACTCAAAGTCCAGGCCATGGGAATGGGTGGGCACAAACTGAACCCCTACGTTGTCACATGGAGCCAAAGGCCCGAGCGAGGGGCTTTAAGCTCGATGGGCCAGTGGTTGACCAGTACTGGGCTGTTTTTACGCGGAGGAACCTCTGCTGAGTGGTTGCATACTCATGGAGGCATGGCCAGATATGTGCAAGGAATCTACCGTTTGATGTTGATTGTAGAATTCCAGCAATTTTGCAGGGCAGTGGTGGTGCACGCCTTTAATCCCAGCACTCGGGAGGCAGAAGCAGGTGAGTTCGAGGCCAGCCTGGTCTACAAAGGGAGTTCCAGGACAGGCTCCAAAGCCACAGAGAAACCCTGTCTCAAAAAAAAAACAAAAGAGAGAGAGAGAGAGAGAGAGAGAGAGAGAGAGAGAGAGAGAGAGATAAAAAGAATTCCAGCAATTTTTAAGTTGGAAAAAAGACCATATAGAAAAAGAGTTAGAAGATTATAGGATCCCTAGTAGTCCTCAGCTGCAAAGGATAGCCTGCCAAGTGTTGGAAAATGGTCCTGAGTCCAGGGTCCCCCACATGTCCTCAGCTGGCTTCACCCACAGATGGGAGAGAATGTGGAGAGAGCCTGGCTGAGTCACAGCACCAATGTTATCATTACTAAACATATGGTAGTGGGGGACTGGTCCCACGGGGGGGCAGCGGTCCCACAAGGGGCAGTGGTGGGCCACCCGAAGCCTCAGAGGGTCCCCTTGGTGGGTAGGAGACCACAGCAGGTGAAAGACAGATACATAACTCAGAGAGAGAGTTTGGGTATAGAGTTTATTTAGTGGGTTGTGGAGGGGGAAGGAAAGGGGAGAAGGGGGAAGGAGAAAAAGGGGAAAGAAGGGATAGGCAGAAGAAGGGCAGAGAGAGTAAGAGAGAAGGTGTGAGAGAGAGAGGGTCCATTTGCCTCAGCAGAAAGGGGGTGTTGGGAGTAGGCAGGGATTGTCTCTTAAAGGGACAGGGTACCCAGGTGACAAACCAGGCCAGCAGATTATAACATACAGTATGTGGCTTGTGACAAATTTGTTTTTGTTTTGGGGGATAGGTTTTCTCTGTGTAGCCCTGGTGGTTCTAAAATTCACTCTGTAGATCAGGCTGGGTCTCAAAAGCAGAGATCCACCTACCTCCCAAGTGCCGGGATCAAAGGTGTGTGCCACCACCGCCCAGTCTGACAAGCTTCCTGCTTTGCTTTGACTCCATAAGAAATGTGAATGACTGTAGAGAGGACGAGGCAGGATGGAGTGGAAGTGTCCCCAAGGGTCACCTAACTGGAGACCTCTGGAGTCATGAAGTGGGAACCAGAAGAATTTTCCAGGAGCACGCTATCCTCTGGGGCAGAGAGATTCGCCCTCCGTAATACACTGGCTGGGACACTGGGTAAGCCCTCCCTGTCTGCCTTAGTTTTGCCGGGCATGGAATGTGAGTGTTGAGGGAAGCTGGATATAAAGCATGGGAAGCATAGGTCATTGGAAGGGTAGGGTGGTATGAATATTGATCCAGAAGGATCTAAGGGCCCATGATCATAACTAGACCCATTGCAGTGTGCCAGGCACTGAGCTGAGGACCCTGCATGCCTCACAGTTTTTGATCTTCCCAACGAGAGACAGCATGGCTGCACCTCTGTCAGGAAAGAGGGAGCCTCTTGACAGAGACCACCCTACTGGGGAACTCTGGAGCAGGCTGTACTAAGGGCATCCTGAGTGCAGGAATGGAGCAGTGGGCGTGCTTAACCTGGGCATGGTGTGTGGCATCAACAACGCCTCTGTAAAACTTTTTCTCTATGCCATGTGTTTATGTAAACAAGTGTATCTTCAGACTGTAAACATTATGGCAGGACTATTATAACGTATTGATATTGCTAACTCCTCCGTGCTCAGTCCTGGGAACCTATGTGTTTAGAGGACTAAGGTAGTGGCTTGACTTTTGACTGGCACCTGTGACTTGCCACTTCCTGCCAGAGCTGTTTTGTGCTTGGATCTGCTATCAGGAAAGGTGGTGATTTTGCATGGACAGGGGAGTGTCTCAAAAAAAACTATGAATGTGTTCTGTCTTTGCCATGGTTACTGGACCTGTTTCTCCACCTGATACATGGGGCTGCATATAATACTGAGAGGTTCTGGTGTGTGCGTGTGTGTACTGTAATTGTGTGTTTGTGTATTAAAACAATAGGTTGCTAGACATGGTGACACATGTCTATATTTCTAGCATCAGGAAATCAAGGCAAAATAGCCAGTTTGAAGTCAATCAGGAACATAATGAATTGATCTACACAGTGAGACCAGGCCAGACCAGGCCAGTCGCAAACACACACGCACACACACACACATACACACACACAGGCATGCATGCATGCGCGCACACACGCAAAAAAGAAAGGAAGAAAGGAAAAGAAAAAGGAGGAGGAGACCTGAGGGGAAAGGAAAGAAGGTGCAGGTGATATTGATACTCTGACATTAAGAATTGCATCTGACAATGGGTGATGGTGGTGCATGCCTTTAATCCCAGCACTTGGAAGGCAGAGGCAGGTAGATTTCTGTGAGTTCAAGACCAGTTTGGTCTACAAATCAAGTTCCGGGACAGCCAGGGTTACACAGAGAAACTCTGTCTCAAAAAACAAACAAAGAAAAAGGAACTGCATCTGAATCATGAAAGACTACCCCATCTCAGCTGCCAGGCCTAGAAACCATTGGCACCGTGACTCCAGCCAAGGGACAGTAAGGCTGCTAAGATGCCAGGGCTGCCAGCTCGGAGGGATCCTGTGAGCCAGCAAACTAGGGTACAGACAAAACACCCCATTGGATGATACACTCCAGAGAGCCTCAAGGTGAAGAAGTTTCTGGATCCTTGCAGGTCCAGGAGGTCAAACCGTCCATGAGTACCTCACGCGTGCTGGTCTATCATCGGCTGGGCCTTCCAATTCAGAACGCTCAGGTTTGGAAAGAGCAGTATGCCTGCCTCCAAACCAAGGTGTGGCCTGGCTTCTACTATGACAATAAACCTATTTTTAGTCTTTATTTGTTTGGTGTGTGTGTGTGTGATATGTACGTCAGAGGGCAACTTTCAGGAATTGCCTCCCCCTCCACCATATGGGTTCTGGGGATCAAGCTCAAGGGCAAACACCTTTATCTGCTGAGCTATCTTACTGTCCCATTATTTATAAATTTTTACTTTTTCCCAAAGTAATACAGACTATGATAAAATGTGAATGCTATATAGTCACATTGTATTTACCAAGTCAAAAGTGTTATTGATGGCAAGTGACCCCATTCCTTGGGGAAATACATTTTACATTTGGTATCATTTCAGACCCCTTAACCTAAGTACAAATTACAGTTTTGCCCTTATGAATGCATTCATTCTTTACAGTGTGTGCTAAGGCACCTCTTTTAACCTCTGGACCTAAGTTTTCTTGTCTGTGAAATGGACATAAAAGGTCTATTCTAGTTTGCTTTCTTCCTAGGGATGGTACTGCCCAGAGTAGGCTGAGCCCTCTTATATGATAAAAAAAAAATAGCCCACAGATAATTGGCTGTCAGCTTGAGATGCAAATATTGGCCTCCCTGGACCACAGCTTCTGTGTGCTAACCCTGAGGAAGTACTTTCAGAAGAGTTTGCCTCAATGTCCCTTCTTTTTTTTTTTTAAATATTTATTGTTTTACTATGACAGTATTCTGTCTGTGTATATGCCTGCAGGCCAGAAGAGGGCACCAGTTCTCATTACAGATGGTTGTGAGCCACCATGTGGTTGCTGGGAACTGAACTCAGGACCTTTGGAAGAGCAGACAATGCTCTTAACCTCTGAGCCATCTCTCCAGCCCCTCAATGTCCCTTCTTAATCACACCTAATTTCTCAACCCTGGTTAACAAGCATCAACTATCCCAGTAAAGCAAAGACTTTGCTTCCACAGATCCTTAATCTGAAACATCACATGACCAGCCGTGATGAACCATCATAACTCAGGCCTCCACTGTCTGCATTTCTCTCAGCATTGCCTTACCTTCCAGCTTCCCACAAACCAGCCCGTCAATCTCTGAGCGCGCCGTGGCTTTTCCAGCTCCAAGTTCCAAACCCTTCCACAATTCTTCCTGCCAAAAATGCCACGGTCAGGTCTGTCATAGCAACAGTCCTGTTTTCCGGCACCAATTTCTGTTCTAGTTAGGTTTCTGTTGCTGTGGTAAACACCAGGACCTAAAGCAATGTGTAGAGGAAAGGCTTTATTTTAGCTTACGGGTTACAGTCCATCGCTGGGAGAGCTGAGGAAGGAACGCGCTCAGGCAGGAGCAGTGAAGCAGAGACCACTGTTTGGTGGTTCATTGCCAGGCCAAGCTCAGCAACCTTCCCAAGCCCACCCACTTAAGCACGCTATTTCCCACTTGGGGCGGGACCTTCTACATCAATTAGCAAGGAAGAAAATGCCAGCCCTCTGCACCCAGACATGACCACAGATCAGTCAGGTGGAGAGTTCTTCAATTGAGGGTCCCTCCCCCCAGGTGGGTCTAGGTTTGTGTCAGACTGACAATAAAAGCTACCCAACCATGGCTTTAGTTCCAGTGGAAGGCAGAGGCCATGATCTCTATGAGTTCAAGGCCAGCTTGGTCTAAACAGGGAGTTCTAGACCAGCAAGGGCTTCACAATGAGACCCTGTCAAAGACACAACAACAACAAAGGTAGCTTGTACAGGATCTGGGAGCCTCTGGAGAGAAATCACCTTTACCAAAGACCTGCCCCCAACCTCATTTGCTGTCTTAATGCTCATATTTCATTGGCTCTGATTCAGTACATGGGAATCAACTGTAAGGGAGGATGGGATTTATAGGCTGTGTTACCATGGAGAAAAGAAACTGTCTTTGGAAACTGGAGAGCCTCCTGAGGGCACCCCTTTCTAACTCCTTCCCCTACTGGTTCAGATGTCCCCGCTGCTGCCGTGAATCTCAGGCTGTTTCCTCTACCGCCCCTGTCTGCTTTCTCCCCCAGGAGCCCCCCTCTGGGCAGGAGATGCACCCTCTGTAATATCTGTGGGCACAACAGCTTAAAGTCTATGGTGATCACAAGAAGATGGTCACGATTTGTCAGTTGAGAATGGGAAAGCGAGTTAAAACAAAGTATGCTGGCTGGTGAGATGGCTTCCACACGTGACCCCTTATTTTAAGTTTTGGACAAGGTTCCAGTATGTGGTCCAGGTTGGCCTCAATCTCATGACCCTCCCCACCTGCAACAATGGGTGCTGATAGTATCTGTTGTTCTCTCTCTCTCTCTCTCTCTCTCTCTCTCTCTCTCTCTCTCCCTCCCTCTTTCTCTCGATATATATTATATAATAATATACATTATCTCCAGGTCTAAGCTCCTGGCAAGTCTGTATTTGGCCTGTGACTTTGTTGTTCCCTATTCTGCGTAACTTTCTTTTTTGTGATGGACCCACAGAGCAGCCAAGAGGCTTGAATGAGCTGCCCTCAGGTGGATCAGTTCATCTTCCAGTTCGGTGTGCCCCCCCCCCCAGCCTTCGAGCACGCAGTAGCTGTGCCCTTGGCCCAAGGGCATTTAGAATTGAACTAGTAGCTGAGCCCTTGGGTAAATGAACTACCTGGCTGTTGGGGTCTAGAGAGGGGCGGGGCCAGTGGGAGGACAGACAGTAAGAAGACAAGGGCACCACCTGGGCATTCCGTTCATTATCCCCAGGGAGGGCGCTCATAAATATTCATATGCACTGGAGGGGGATGGAAGGAGCCAACCAGCCGCCGGCTGGGTATCATTAGAGCATTCTTGTCTCTGACTGCAGAGGCAGCCTGGGTGTTGGAAGAGGAAAGGGGCGGCTAGTCGCAGCCCAAGGTGAGTGTGTCCCCTCCGTCCCAGCACGGAGAGCAGGGGATCTGCGCAGCGGTAACACCCTCCGGCAGCCTTACCATCGCGGGCAAGTTTTACAGTGTGCAGGTTGTAGTGGGTGAGTCCTGCCTCTCCTTCTGTCCTGCAGGGTCCTAGCTGAACTGGAGGATGTGGAGTCTGGCTTGCTACCAGTTATCGCGCAACTGTGGCTGGGGTCACCCACGAGAACAGGGATAGGTGAGGAAAATGACAAGAGAACCATATGTCCTAGTACCCTAGTCTGTCACCAGCTTGGGCAGAGGAGGTAGGGAACCCAGATTCTAGTCATGCTTCCTACTTCCCCTGTGCTGTGTGACCTTGAGGATACTCTTGCCTTCTCTGAGGTTTGACCTCCCTGCTTCTCTGGAAACCTAGTTCTAAGGTCCACTAGTTATCTGTAAGACTCTGTTTCGGACTGGCGGGTACACAGCTGGATGGGACCAGGCCAGGACCCTGGGGGGTCATGATAACTCAGTTCAGCAAATGTCTGCCCAGTGCCAGCCCCGTGCCTGCATGTTCCATCTGAAACACAGGGACAGAACATTGGTATTATTTTGGAGGAGAAATTAAGACCCAGAGAAGGAAACAGCCTTGCTTAGGGCATACAGCAAGCTGGAGTGCGTGTGTGTGAGAGCGTGTGAGTGTGTGTAGTTATTATGGGGAAGAGGAGGTCAGAAGACAACTTCTGGACCTGGGAATCAAGCTTCGATTGTCAGTTTTGGGAGCAAGCACCTTTGCCTGCTGAGCCATCCTGCTTGCCTCGTATTTAATTTCTTGGAATAGGGTCTCCCTGTATAGCCCAGTTTGTCCTCAATTTGGCCATCCTCCTGCCTCTGCCTCTGCCTCCTGAGTTGTTGGGATTACAGGTGTGTGCCGCTATGCCTGGCTCCAGAGCTGGGCTTTAAATAAAACTAGATTCCTAGCCTGGTTGCTGGCTCTTTGCAGCTCTCTTGTGTGGCTCTCACATGCATGTTCATGATCCTCACATATGACTTCCATGTGTGGCTCACTCATGGCAGGACACGGGAAGTTTATTCATTTGGCTCTTTGAGACAAGGTCTTCATCAGAAGCCCACTCTCTCTGGCCTCCAACTCAAAATCCTCAGCGTTCTGAGTCCTTGGATCATAGGCATGCACCACCTCACCCAGTGAAGGGACAGTATAAATTATATATATATATATATATATATAGTAATTATTATCGCCGTTCCTGGTACTGGAGACAGAATCCAGGGGCTTGTGCGTGCCAAGCAAACTCTTTACCACAGAGCTACGCAACTAAACAAACCTTCATGGGCCCTCTGACATGCATGTCATGTATGACCCTCACAGAAAGTCTGTCTCATCATAAGCTGTCTCCCGTGTGGCTGTCACTGAGGTGGTAGCTGCCCGACCAAGGGTCTTATCCATGTTCTCCCCCGAGATGCTCAGGCCACGGGGCATCTTCTATTAAACATCTACCAAGTGCTAGGCTCAGGCATCTCTGGGATGACTCACCTGTTCCTGATTATGGGCGCAGGTACCTCTCCTGGGAGGCAGGACTGGGCCCTAGTCAACAGTGATGACAATGGCTAATCGGCAATGCTATTAATAATTAATACTCTGATTAATCACCTGGCTTTGGAGCGGGGTGACTTTGGGGTTGTTCTAGCCAACCCATTTGCTTCCCCCAGTTTGGGCAGAGAAGGGTCTGCCTTCCCTGCCTTGGCCACTGAGGACCCACCATGGGCAGTAGCAGACAGTCTCAGAGAGGAGGTTCGTTGCTCAGTTCACAGAGGCCAGACAACTAGGGGGTGAGGAACCTTGAACACCTCAGGAAAGGCTGGCCCAGGAGAACCAGCCACCAGGGTCCCTTCTACTTCCCATGCCTGCTTATTGACCGTCAGCTAGCTCTGCCCACCAGCGTCAGACACCTCCTAGGACAGAGGCCCTGGCGATGTCTTGATCTGCCTTGCACCGCAGACACTTCCTTTGCCCCAGGCTTCATAGACCTCAGACAGGAGCCGGTATTTATAAAGCAGGACGCTGCATGTAGGAGATCCACAGACACGGGCTCAAAATCCTGCCTTGCGTATACCTGCTGAGTGACCCTTAGCAAGCCCTGTCACCTCTTGAAGCCTCATTTTCCCCATCTACAAAACGGGGCGATGGTACAACGTGATGGTACCCACTGAGTGGCGTCAGTTGCTGGCAGAGATTCTAGTGGTCCCATCAGGGCTCAGTATACGCAGGGAGCTGGTGAGGTTTGGGAAAACCCAAACAGGAGAATGAGTGAATGAGTGACGTTTCGTGTGTGGGGGAACATACTGTCCTGGGTGGGCCAGAAAGCCCCTGCCTGGCAGCTTAGGATGCTGCTCTGCCCCCTACTGCCAGTCCTCCACCATTGCAGCTTCTCGGAGTTCCGGAGGAGTACCCTGGTGAGTGGGGCTGCCGGGGCAGGGTGGGCCCTCAGGCTTACGAAGAGCCAACTAAGAGAATCTTGATCCCTCCCGCTAGAGAAACTAAGTTCCTGTGTTCACTGTCTGTTTTGGGCCCGAGCCTTGGTCTGTGAGCCGGCTTTCTCCTGGGCCCCGTGAAGCAGAGAGCTGGTGGCAGTTTTGTGGTTCGTGGGCAGCTCCCCCAAGCCTCGCATCGCCACTCGGTGCCCAGAACTCAGGAGGGTTGCAGCTAGTGATACCAGTATACCGACCGCTCAGGAGGTTCCTCAGCTAGACTCCTCTCCTCAGCTTTTCTCCAGTTTATAACCGAGAAAGCATCCCCGGCTAGTTCGCAGTCCTTGTTAAAGCCCAGCCCCGCCCAGCCTTGAGGGATCCTGATGCCGAGGTCCAGCCTGGCGGTGGTGGCGCCACCGGTAGCCTCAGTACTCGGGAGGCAGAGGCAGCCAGATCTCAGTGACTTGGAGGCCAGCCTGGTCCACATAATGAGTTTCAGGACAGCCAGAACTACGTAGTGAGGTCCTGTCTCTAAATAAACAAAGCAGTTGTTGAGGTCCACCCCTTTCCCTCCTGACTGGTTTGTGGTTTAGCTTGTTTTTGTGGTACTGTCTTACACTGTAGCCTAGGCTGGTCTGAACTTTTGATCCACGGCTTTCCCCCGGGATTACAGTCATGTGTCATCACATCTGGTTTGTGCTTTGTAAACTTTAAAGTGTGAGCGCGTGCCTAGCTCAGTGGTAGAGTTCTTGCCTGGAATGCTGGAGACCTAGGTTAACTCCACACTGCTTAGGGGGAAAAAAAAAAGAACAAAACCTCCAAACCTGTAGAAGCATTGTATTGTCCCGTTTCTTCTTCTTCTTCTTCTTCTTCTTCTTCTTCTTCTTCTTCTTCTTCTTCTTCTTCTTCTTCTTCTTCTTCTTCTTCTTCTTCTTCTCCTTCTCCTTCTCCTTCTCCTTCTCCTTCTCCTTCTCCTTCTCCTTCTCCTTCTCCTTCTCCTTCTTCTTCTTNTCTTCTTCTTCTCCTTCTCCTTCTCCTTCTCCTTCTCCTTCTCCTTCTCCTTCTCCTTCTCCTTCTCCTTCTCCTTCTTCTTCTTCTTCTTCTTCCTCTTCTTTTCCTCCTCCTCCTCCTCATTATTATTATTTTATTTTTGGTTTTTGAGGACAGGGTTTCTCTGTGTAACAGCCCTGGCTGTCCTGGAACCAGCTCTTGTAGAGCAGGCTGGCCTCAAACTCACGAAGATCCGCCTGCCTCTGCCTCTTGAATGCTGGGATTTAAGGCATGCACCACCACCACCTGGCATGTTTCCTTTTTTATTAAATTGTCTGTGATCCTTTTTAAAATGCAACCATTGTAAAAATGAGTAATGTAGAGAAATATCTATACCTCTCCCAGCTAGGTTCAGAGGATCAGACTGTGGAAATGTAGAACACAGGCTGCGTGTCCTCAGCCCAAAATCTGATACTGAAGATGATCTAAAATCTGAAATGTTTTGAATATCAACATGATGCCACAAGTGGAAAATCCCATATCTCACCTCATGTGATAAGTCACAATCAAACAGAGGTACATTTCAAACACCATAAAATTCTTTCTGGCTATGCATTTTAGGCAGATAGCAAATGAATTTCATGCTTACGTTTTGGCTGTTACCAAGGTCTCTCATGTGTATATACATGTTCATGTGAATCTGTGCATGTGTTTATGTATGCACATGCATGTGGAGTCCAGAGGCCAGCATGAAGTCTCTTCCCTGATAATGCTCCACCTTACATGTTTTTGTTTGTTTCTCAAGACAGTTTCTCTGTGTAGCCTGGGCTGTCCTAGAACTCGCTCTGTAGACCAGAGCCTCTGCCTCCTGAGTGCTGGATTAAAGGCACGTGCCACACTGCCAAACTTCATCCGCCTTACTTTTTGAGGCGAGGACTCTCACCAAACCTGCACTTGCTGACTGGCTAAGCAGTCACTGAGCCCCAGGGTCCCCTGTCTCTGCCTCCCCGACACTAAGATAACAAGAGTCCTGGCTTTTGTTTTTTAGTGTGGGTGGTAGAGAAATTGAGTTCATCTTCATGTTTGGTTGGCAAGCACTTTGCCAGCTATACCATCGCCCCAGCCCCACCAAGAGAGTTCTTTAAGCATACGCAAATATTCCAAAATAAAAGGTACAAAATCAGAAACATCTCTAGTTCTAAGCAATTTTGGTAACAAACACTCACATTCCACGCCCATCACTGCATTTTGCTTTTGTCCAGACTTTCACATATATTTACCTAGGGACATATGTGGACCAGGAGGAGTAGTGCATATCACTCTAGGATTTTCTTTCTTTTTTAAAATTTATTTATTTATTTATTTATTGTGCACTTCTGTTTTGCCTGTGTGAAAGAGGAACTGGAACAAGAGTTACAGACAGTTGTGAACCACCATGTGGGCGCTGGGAATTGAACCCTGGTCCTCTGGAAGAGTAGTCAGTGCTCTTAACCGTTGAGCTATCTCTCCAGCCCCCACTCTAGAATTTTCTATAGTTTTTTTTTTTTGTTTTGCTTTTGATTTTTAGGATTTTGGTTTTTGAGTCAGGGTGTCACTATGCAGGCCAGGTTGGCCTGGAACTAGTTATATAGATCAGGCTGCTTTGAACTCAGAGATCCACCTGCCTCTGCCTCCCAAGTGCTGGGATTAAAGGTGTGTGCCACTTAATCTGGCTAAGATTTATTTATTGTAAAGTGTGTGTGTGTGTGTGTGTGTGTGTGTGTGTGTGAGAGAGAGAGAGAGAGAGAGAGAGAGAGAGAGAGAGAGAGAGTCCACAATGTCTAGAAGGGGACACTGGATCCCCTGGAAGCTGGAGTTACAGGCAGTCGTGAGCCACCCGATATGGGTGCTGGGAACTGAACTCCAGCCCATCAAGTACTCGTATAGGTTTGGTTATGAGCCTAGAGGTTAATGGCCGAGCCATCTCTCCAACCTTCTGTTGATGTGTTGAGTGAGACAGGACCTCATGTCGTTCAGGTTGCTCTCAAACTGGACATGTAGCTAAGACTGGCCCAGTCTCCCAGATGCCAGGCTTTTTCTTTCTTTTTCTCCTTTTTTCTTTGCTGGGGAATTGGCCAAGGGCCTCGAGCATGTTAGCGAGCAACTAGCTCGTGTTGCTCTTTGGTTTAACTCACTTCCTTTTCATCATGACTTCTGGGACGGGCCTGGTAGACATGATGTCCCTTTTGTCCTTTGCTGATGTTCACGGACGTTCTCTTTCTCTTTCCAATCAAGTTGCCATTGGCACAATGCCTTTGTACACTTGACACACTTATCCATAGTGACAGGTGGGTGACCCTCGTTTGACATCCCTGCCCTCCGGAAACACTCTCCCCAGCCTTTACCCAGCTTCACAGAGTGAGCGATGCTTCTCCATTGTCACAGGAGGAAATGTTCCCTCCTGTGTGGTTTCTTCCTCTGACAATTGCTTCTCTCTGTCCTTTTCTGTGAGGCAAACTTCCTAGTTGACGAGCCACAGGCTCAGCAAGTGCTGCCACCTTTTCTGGAGGTGGGCCCGGAGGGCTCCTCTCAGCAAGCGGCCGTGGGCACCTTTGGTAACTTTCCCATGGAGGCTGCCTGGCGGTGCTGCCTCCAGATGCGTTTGGTAGCGTGCGTTTGGTCACATGGCGGCGTGTATGACCTCCTGCCGCCTCGGGGGCTTGGGAGCATCAGCTGGGAGAGAAGTGGAAAGTTCCAGACCTTGGCTTTACACCTACGGGAAAGTGGAAAAGTCCCCCTACTCGAGCCTCCACTCTCTCCTGGATTCCAGTTCTGAAGCCTCCTCCATTACCACTCACATCTCTGTCTGCTGTGGGCAAGGCCACTGCATCCAGGTCAAACTGCTCTCCAAACAAGCATACCACAGCAAAAACTCACTAAGACACCTGTTACAGTGAGTTAGCGGTTTTGTCTCTTTGTTTCTCTGTGTAGCCCTGGTTGTCCTGGAACTCACTCTGTAGACCAGGCTGGCCTCAAACTCAGAAACATCCACCTGCCTCTGACTCCCAAGGGCTGGGATTAAAGAAGGGCCTAGGACACCACCACCCAGCTGAGTTAGCATGTTTTTTTGTTTTGTTTTGTTTTGTTTTTTTTCCAAGATAGGGTTTCTCTGTGGCTTTGGAGCCTGTCCTGGCACTAGCTCCTGTAGACCAGGCTGGTCTCGAACTCACAGAGATCTGCCTGCCTCTGCCTCCCGAGTGCTGGGATTAAAGGCGTGTGCTACCACCACCCGGCTGAGTTAGCAGTTTTTAATATAACTACTTTCCATGCAGTATTTTGAACATAGCTATAAACTAGATATCTTTTTCTTTTCTTTTTTTCACAGGAGACAGGAAGGCTTCTGAAACAGTAAAGATTCTAAACTTCCCTATGAGCGGGCCTGGGGCGCAGGACTAAGAGGGTACTTCTTTTGTCCCTCGGAATGCATTCATTATAAAGCCTAAAAGGCCTACTCCCATGGCCTTGCCAGTCAGTCAGGAGTTAGCACCGTGCTCAGCAGGATCTTCTCTCTGCCCCTTTGCCTCCTCTCCTCCAGCTGCTGTCTTATCTCTCTACCCTGTCAGGATCCTGCCAGGGAGTCCGCAGAGCTGGCGAAAGCGGGGCCCCTACTGTGAGCCCTGGCAGCTGTGGAGACTCCATGAGACTAACCTCTTGACCCTTCTGCTCTTCTGTACTGTCCCTAGCAGTTCTCTGAGATGCCTCTGCTGTCGAAGAAGCCCTGGGAGTCCAAGGCCAAGGGGCTGGTGCTGGGCGCTCTCTTTACCAGCTTCCTGTTGCTGCTCTACTCCTATGTGGTACCGCCTCTCCACCCCAACGTGGCCTTCACGTGAGTGCCATCCAACGGAGGGAGCAGGGCAGGGCACCGGTCATGGTCCACCTGCACCGTGCTGCGTGGGGCAGACATTCTGGCAGAACTCTTCGGTGCCACCCAGGCCTCACTGTGTCCCTCAGTGAAGTGGAGATAAGGGCAGATCCCGCCCCACAGAGCGCGAGTGCCGCCTAACACTGTGTCCAATCTGAGGCTCCCACAAGGCCACAGTGGGGGCCAGGATAGAGATGTGATTTGTCCCCAAACACTCATTTGGCCCAGGGCCCGGATTCAAACTTTTTCAAACTTGGGCTTATGTGAATGTGTCCCTCTTCCGAAGCAGCCAGATTATCCCATCTCCCCATGCGGCTGCTCAGCATATATCTGGTGCAGCCTGTGCCACAGTTAGTGGTATTAAGGTAACCTGAAAAATATTGGTAATAACCAACTAACCCCCTCCCCCGCCGCCAAACACACACACACACACACACACACACACACACACACACACGGAAAAAAAACATCAATCTCGGGAAGGAGGAATTTCAGCTTGGGAGAGTGCTTGCCCAGCAAAGTGTTCAAACTAATGCAGGCTTGCATTAGTAGGTGGCCATCAGGCTGATCCAGATCAAGCTCCTACCAGACCCTCCCATGGGACTGTCACCTGCAAGCCCCTGACTGCTTTTCATCCCTCTGTCTCCCCCAGGACCTCGGAGCCCGCAGCGCCCTGCTCCCCTGCTCCCAGTGAGTCAGAGGTGGTCACTCCCGGCAACGGCTCTGCTGGAAGGTGCCAACCTCGGCAAGACATCGTGTTCATGAAGACACACAAGACCGCCAGCAGCACGCTGCTCAACATCCTCTTCCGCTTCGGCCAGAAGCATGGGCTCAAGTTCGCCTTCCCCAGTGGCCGCAACGACTTCCACTACCCGTCCTACTTCACACGCAGCCTGGTGCAGGACTACCGACCCGGGGCCTGCTTCAACATCATCTGCAACCACATGCGCTTCCACTACGAAGAGGTGCGCGGGCTGGTGCGGCCCGGCGCTGCCTTCATCACCGTCATCCGCGACCCTGCGCGTCTCTTCGAGTCTTCCTTCCATTATTTTGGGTCCCTGGTGCCGCTCACCTGGAAGCTGTCGAGCCACGACAAGCTGGCAGAGTTCCTGCAGGACCCCGATCGCTACTACGACCCGAGCGGCTACAACGCGCACTACCTCCGCAACCTACTCTTCTTCGACCTAGGCTACGACAGCGGCCTGGACCCGGGCAGCCCGCGCGTGCAGGAGCACATCCTGGAGGTGGAGCGCCGCTTCCACCTGGTGCTGCTGCAGGAGTACTTCGACGAGTCCCTGGTGCTGCTCCGGGAGCTGCTTTGCTGGGACCTGGAGGACGTGCTGTACTTCAAGCTCAACGCGCGGCGCGACTCGCCGGTGCCGCGGCTCTCGGGCGAGCTGTACCGCCGTGCCACCGCCTGGAACCTGCTGGATGTGCACCTCTACCGCCACTTCAATGCCAGCTTCTGGCGAAAGGTGGAGGCCTTCGGGCGCGAGCGCATGGTGCGCGAGGTGGCCGAGCTACGCCAAGCCAACGAGCGCATGCGCCGCATCTGCATCGAGGGCGGCCAAGCGGTGGATGCCGAGGCCATCCAGGACTCGGCTATGCAGCCCTGGCAGCCCCTGGGCGTCAAGTCCATCCTAGGTTACAACCTCAAGAAGAGCATCGGGCCGCATCACGAGCAGCTCTGCCGGCGCATGCTCACGCCCGAGATCCAGTACCTGTCCGACCTCGGCGCCAATCTCTGGGTCACCAAGCTCTGGAAGTCCCTTAGGGACTTCTTAAGGTGGTGACATACCCTGCCCACTTTCCGGTCTGGCTCCCTGCTGCAGAAGAGCTGGCCAGGGTGCCTCTGGCCCCTAGCCTTCCCCAGTCATGCCTGGTGCCACCCTGGGGTCCCCTGGGGTTATTAGCTGGCCGGGACTAGTCTCTCTGCACAAAAGAGAGAGCCTAACCGAGAAGTATTTGACTAATTATGTAATTTTGTATTAAATCTCCTTTATTTCCAGACCTCTCTTACAAGGGGAGACTCAGAAATAAAGGAATTTTATGTGTTTTTGTTAATCGGCCTCACTGTGCTCTGGAATGGGACCCTTGGGAGGGTGTCTCTAGACGGGAATACAGCAGCAGGCAGGGGTCTAGTGTGTCTGTTACTTGCTGAAGTTGTGTGTGGTTCAAGGACTTCCACAAGCTGCCAAAACATGGGGAAATCACGTGTGTGACCGATCACAGGCTAAGTCCTTGGTACTAGTGGATGGGTGCTTTCTGGGCACTATCTCAACACAGAAACTTAGTGACCTGGGATTATAATCATTCTTATGTGACACACCAAGGAGGGGGTATCACTGCCAGCGTTATACTGCAAATAATGATGGACCTGGTAGGCAGAAGTGGTGAGCAGATTAGAGCAGAGATTAAGAACAAATGTGTGCATGCAGTGTGTGCATGTGTCTCCATGTGACAGGGATGCTGGGAGCATTTCGCAGGGCATGGGGCAGCATGCCCTGAGTCACGTTGGCACTCACAGTGACTCTCTGAGCAACACAATTACTGTCCCTTTACAGATGTGGGAACTGATAGCCCAAGAGGGGAAGGGACCACGTGCCAAGGACCCCCCCCCAATACTTTTTCATTTTCAGTACCCATTCACTCTGTACTCAATGGCTTCTTCCTGGCCTCCAACTGGCAGCCTCTGTCTCCAATGCCTCTTTCACACACTGCCACCCCAGACTGCCTCACACGGCTGCTCTTCAACCTCAGAGACACCGGATCCACGCGGTAGCCCCCATTTCTCAGAAACCGCTTACGTCCAGAGATAAAGATGCACCTGAGCATGGTGAAGTATCACCAGGATAAAAAGTCCCATGCTTTCAGGCAGCTCCAGCTAGGAGCTGAGTAGCCTAAGTCACAGACATTTGTGGACTCTCTTGTGCCAAGTTCAATCTAAGTGTTGACATACCAAACCTAAATGTCCAACAACTTCCTGGTTTTATAAAACAAGGTTCAGAAAGGCGAACTTTGCTCCAGCTTCAGGGGATTCCCCACATCCTCTCCTGACCTCTTCAGGCACACACACACACAGACACAGACACACACACACACAAAATGTTTTTAAAAATTGATGAAAGAGAAAATTATTCCTAAGAAAATATATTTTACCCCAAATCTATATAATGGAGATACGATGGTGTAATATGATAGTATCCTTGGATTGAGAAACCTCATAATTACAGTTCTTTAGGCTTCAAAGAGCCCAGAAATGCCAATTAATTATTAGTGTATGTTCTGATATTATTAACTATTATTATGACTGACATAGCTGGGCCCTTGAAGATCCAAGGAGAACAAGTTGGGCACATAGCAGGTTCCAGAAGTATAATTTACATGCACTTACTGTTCTCTGGTCCTCAGAGCTTTGCAGTCAGTCACACACTTATTAATATAATTAATATTTGAATGAGTGGTTGCTGGGTAGTGAGCAGTGTGGGAACATGGGTATCCTCACTGCTTCCCTAAGGCAGTGATGGAGACTCAGGCTGAGAAACTATCTCAGGGTCACAGAGCAAGGCTGCCAGAGAGGAAACAGTTTGGAAACCTAGATTCATTTGATGCTAAAGCAGTGATGTCCAGGGCCAGAGAACTGGTGTCTCAACACAGCTGGGGAGGTTCAGGCCCCCCAAGCATTTGAATAATGGCTCCGTGGACTCCAGTGTGCTTTTCCCACCCATGGACAGCAGAGGGCAGGAGGTGTTGAATTTGTTCAGGGAGGAGCACACTCAAGAAAACCAGGCATCTGCCGACCTGATATGTATGTGATCTCAAAGCAGGGCCACAGTTGCTCGACTCAGAAGTGCCCACAAACCCACCTTTCTTTGAGTAGTGCAGTTGTATCCTGCCCAGATATATGTTGAGTTCCTTTCTGACCAGGACCTTATTTGGGAATAAGGTCTTTATAGATCAAATTACCTCATTAAATTAGGATGAGGTCATTCTGTGGTAATATCTCTGTTGTCCTTATTAAAAGTTTAGAAGGGAGACAGGCATGGCAGTGTGTGCCTGTAACCCCAGCACTCAGGAGCCTGAGTCAGGGGCTGGAGAGAAGGATCAGCAGTTAAGAGTACTGGTTGCTTTTCCAGAGAGCCCGGATTTTAGTTTCCAGAACACACAGGATGGCTCATAACCACCTCTAAGTCTAACTCAAGGGGTTACAACACCCTCTCCTGGACTCCACGTGCATCCGGCATGCATGCAGGCAAAATATTCATACACAGAAAATTAAAATAAATAAATATTTAAAACAATAAGATATAGATAAATAAACCAGAAAGGAATGTAGCTTAGTTGCTACAGTGCCCATCTGGCATGCAGGAAACGCTGGGCTCAATTGCTAGGCCCACATAAACCATTCATGGTGATGCATACGCTCCCGTAATCCTAGCAAGTAGAGCGTGGAGGAGAGAGGACTGCGAGTTTGAGACCAACCCGGCTACACAGGGAGTTTGAGGCCCTCCTAGGCTACATGAGACTCTCAGAAACAGAAAACAGGAGAAGAGGACATGCCATGTGACTACAGGCAGGGGTCAGAGGGGTGCCAAGTGACAAGGGACCTGGAGGAGCACGGGGAAATGGCAGCAGGTAGAAAGAGGCAAGGGAAGTTCTACCCCTCATCTCAGGAGGAACATAGTTCACAACCTGACTTCAGACTTCCGTTATCCAGGGCTTGTGACATCCAGAACAGGAGGGCTCTCTCCATGGGCTAGCACTGACTGTATGAGACCCACACCCCCTCCTCCCCTCCTCTCCAGTGCACCATCCTCATAGAACTCGAGGCCAGGCTTGGGGAGAAGCCGGCGCAGCCGCAGCTGTGCTGTGGCATGGACCATGTTCCCTCTTCCCTATGCAGACTGCTATAGGCTGGTTTCCGTTGCTATGACACTGGGACCGGGAAATTTACATGTCTGTGAGTTTACACCTGTGAGGGCCTCATGCTCTCATCACTTGGTGGAAAGCAGAAAGCCACGCCTACCAACAGTCTCCTCTGGCAAGAGCTAACCCCATCTCATGAAAACTGTACCGATCCAAGTGTGGAGCGGGCTCCTACAACCTCCTCACCCACACAGACCCCAGCCCCTCTCAGAATTCTTACACGGGGAACTAAATTCCCACATGAGCTGCAGGGGACAAGCCACGGTGACACAGAGCTCAGCTTCAGGATTGCCGGGCTTTCAGAACTATCTCTACTTCCTGCGAGCTCCCCGACACCCAGCCTGCAGATTACTGCAGTCTCCATGTTCGTAGGGCTGCCAGGGCTCCCGCGGCCAAGCTCCGCTCTCCCAGGGTACGACTGTTGATGTGCCTGTCTGGAAAGTTCCATCTGTGGGCTCCCACAGGACAGGGACCCAGTCTGATAGGCACGGTTGATTTCCATGCCCAGACCAGTGCCTGCACACAGTAGGGTTGTTTTGTATTTTTGTTCTTGTTGTGTTCTTCTGCTTTGTCTTTTTTGTTTGTGACAGGCTGTTGTTATGTAGCTCAGGCTTGCCTTAAACACACGGCAGTGCTCCTGAGTACTGGAATTGTGGGTATGTGCTCCCCAGGCTATTTTTAAAGTTTTATTTGTTTGTTTATTAATTATTTATTTTTTTATTTTTATTTTATGTGTATTGGTGTTTTGCCTATACACACAAGTGTGTGTATGAAGGTGTCAGATCTGGAGTTACAGACAGTTGTGAGCTGCCATGTGAGTGCTGGGAATTGAACCCAGGTCCTCTGGAAGAGCAGCCAATGTTCTTAACCACTGAGCCATCCCTCCAACCCAACTATTTATTATTTTAAATTATGTGTATGTGTGCTTGTGTGTGACTATGTACATATGAGATGTCAGACACCCCTCCCCTCCCGGAAGCTGTCATGTGTGGTTGTTGGGAAGCAATTTATGGTCCTCTGCAAGAGCAGCGCACGTTCTTAACCCCTGAGCTCCTTCTCCAGCCCTCCTCAGTTTTGTTTTTAATGTATGGTGTTTTACCAGCAGGTCTGTAGCAGTCAGAAGAGGGCGCCAGAGCCCATGGAACGAGAGTGAGAGTCTGCGGCAAGCTGCCATGTGGGCATTAGAAATTCAACCCAGGTTCTCCCGATTAGCAACTTACTGCAAGCCATCTCTCTAGCCACGGCCCAAAGTTCTTAATAACAGATGAAAGACAGAAAAAAGAAAGAAGCAGGGAGGAAGAGACGTGTAGACGAAGACGAAAGAGTTTACTCTTTTTCCAGGTAGAGCAAGGAATCACAGGAGATGTTGGAGCAGGTAGGACAGATTTCAAGACGGGTCACCATTAAGTTGTTGAGATGATGGAGTTGGTAGATGTGCTCAGTCGAGACAATGGGTGGTCTGGAAAGAGTGCTGGGGTTTCCCGCAGAGTTCTGTGCGCAGCGGAGCAAACAGCCTCTGGGGGTCCCCATACTATCCAAGTTGGTGCATCAACACTCCAGCTGCCTCCTCTGGGCTCCCCTGCAGTCAGCAGGTCACCTGACCTGGCTTGGACGGAGTCCTGTTACCTGCCATCTCAGCCCAGAGAGGAGATAGGCTCAGGGACTCCCCACCCACCTTGAACCCTCCCTTATCCTTCTCCAAGGCTTGTGCCGCTGGTTCATTATCATCCCATTTCCCAGAGGGAGAAAAGGAGTCAGTACAGCCCTGGGGCGCCCAGCAGCAGTGATCTTCCCTTGGACAGCCCCCTCTCTAGGGAGGCCTGAGCCATCAAAGGCACTTAGGGAGCCCCTCTGACCCCAGCTTGTCCCTGCCTTGTCCTCAGTTCTGCCTACTCTGTCAAATCCTGGGGCCATTTTCTACTGACCTAGGTCTTAGGTAAGGCTAGGGGTGGGTTGGGATGAGAGTCAGACACAAACAAGAGTCTCAGCTAGCTGCTGCTCTGTGAAAAATAACACTCAGCAAGACTGCTCGGTGAGTAAAGGTGTTTGATGAATTGCGTTAGATCCCCAGATCCCTGTACTGGAGGAGGGGGGACTGCGCAGAGCTGCTCTCTGGATTTCATGTACAAACCATGACATGCACATGTCCAAACACACAACGCACTGTTGTGATGACTGAATGACCTCCAAGCCAAGCAACTGCCATCTTGGGGCATTCAACTGTGTGTCCTATTACCCAGCTATCCCAGTTGTGCTTGTCGACTGTTTAAACCCCTACCCAGTATTCAAGTGCTTTCTACTAACCAGCAGCTCTTCCCGTAACACACACACACACACACACACACACACACACACACACACACACAGAACAACTAGAGTAGGAGATCTACCCATGAAGTTATTGGAAGCTCTTATCCCAGTTGCATAAGGCTTTCCAGGTGCGGCCTTTTTTGGGGAGGGAACACCCACACCCCTGTCAGTATGCCTCACCTCTGCTCTGTAAGGAAATCCTACACAGCTGTTGGCACCCCAGAGTGAACTGTGGCAGAACTGAGCCTAGGTGTGTTGTCAAAACCAAAGAGAAGGGGTAAACATTGTTTACTCTTTCCCTGGGAAGGAATTTTAACAACATGAAATAATAATAATGATAATAATAATAAATTAAAATATCCATTTTTTGGTATTCCCGGTGGGTTGATTTTAGGATATTCCCCAGAAAATATCAAAATCTGTGGTGCTCAAGTGTCTCACTTTCTAATGCAGCCTAATACACCCTCTCTGGCCATCTGAGAGCATGTATGGTTACTCATAAGACACTTACAATACCCTGTAAGCAGCTGTCACACACTGTCTTCAGAACAGTCCAAGAAGAATGTCTGTGCAGGCCCAACAGATGCGATCTTTTTGTTGTTGTTTTGTTTGTTTTTCAAAACAGGGTTTCTCTGTGTAACAGTTCTAGCTGACCTGGAACTCGCTCTGTAGACCAGGCTGGTCTCGAACTCACAGAGATCCTCCTGCTTCTGCCTCCTGAGTGCTGGGATTAAGGCGTGCAGCTGGCGTGCAGTACCATGCCTAGCTATATGGAATCTTCTTATGGTTTTTTTATGTGTATGATGTAATGCCTAAATGGGCACCATGTGCGTGATGGTGTCTGAGGAGGTCAAAAGTTGGCATCGGATTCCCTGGGTCTGAAGTCACAGGTGGTCGTGAGTCGCTCTGTGTGCATTGGAAATTGAACCCAGGTCCTCTGCAAGAACAAATGCTCTTAGCCTCTGAGCCATGTCTCCACGCATCCAACAGACGTAATCTTTAAAGAATTATGATCCAGTCCATTGCACCCTGGAATCCAAGTATACAGGGGACTAACTATATGCTGATGTTTCTGTATCGTATTGTATTTGAAGTAGGGTCTTGCTATCTTTCCCAGATTGATTTTGAACTTTTGGTCTCAAACAATCCTTTTGCCTCCACCTCCCAGGTAGCTGCACCCAGCCCAGCCTTGATTTAGTATGTGAGCGTTCTGGGCACACATGTCATAGTGTTGTGGAGTTCAGTGCACAGCCCATGTCTTGGTCTTCATCTTTGCCTTTGTTTGAGGCAGGGTCTCTCACAGTTCTTTAGTAACTACCCAGCAGGCCCATGCGCTCCTGGGAACGCTCCCATCTCTACTTCCCATTTCCCTACGAGAGTCCTGGCACTACAGCTGCTGCCACCGTGAGTTCTGCGGCTCCATCTTCAGGTTCTCACACTTGTGCAGTAAGCAAGCAAGCGCCTCATCATCGAGTCAATTCCTCCAGCCTGTGCTGTGTGCTTTTATAAAACCCTGTGCATATATAAAACAGGTAAATCAAATGCTACCTGGTTATAAATCCTGAAGATTTAAAGACTGAGATCTGTATGTGGTACATGCATTTAATCCCAGCACTCAAGAGGCAAGAGGATCTCTGTGAGTTTGAAGCCAGCCTGGTCTCCATATGGAGTTCCAGTCCAGCCAGAGTTGATGATGAGAGCTTGTCTCAAACAAACAACGGAACATGTTGTATGCACAGTAAAAATGCTGCGTGTCATAGGACTCCAACCTGAGCAGCGCGGTTCAAGAAGCATCCATCAGCACTGTAGTGGACGGCACGCAAACTACAATGTGTCTGGATTGTATGGTCAGAACCAAGATCACAGTGAAGTTTTGAGACGCGTAACTAGTGTTCTGGATGAACACTGCCGGAAATACTTCGGATTCATTATACACCTGACAGTGGGGATTGATGTTACTGGTTTATTTTAGACAACAGTGTCTCCAATCAACCAGATCAGCCTTCCACTTGCTATGTAGAAGAGGCTGGCCTCCATTTTCTGATCCACCTGATGTCAGTACCCAAGTGCGAGGATTACAGGCATGACACAGTCAGTTTCCGAATTTGATTTTCAATTAATATCATCAATGTGAATTCAGAAACTGTTAGCAAGTAGCTCATGGCCCTGACAGACGTCTGTGACAGCTGCTCCCATGTGGGTTTGCCCCCCAGCACCAGAAGCTAGGGCTCAAAGAAGCAAGGCTCATCGTTTTGGAAGGCGGAAGGTGAGTCCATGGTCGCTTAGCCCTGCTGCCTTAGAGCCCATGCTGAGGAGACCACAGTGCTGCGAGGGTGTGACAGACAGAGAGCGTCTCACTCCGTGGTGGGCAGGACCCCAGTAAGATGAGTATTGTTGTCAGCTTCATTTGTGCCCTGGAAGGGTGGAGAGACCCTGATTTCTTCCCGCCAGGTCCCGCCTCCTGCCAATAGCACCAGAGACTGGGAGCAAGTCTTCAGTATTCGGGTCTCAGGGGGCACACTTACAAAATGAACCATAGCGTCTCACGAGGTGTATCCATCCCTTATTCTACTGACCATACCACCCAGGTATTCTCAGTGTGAGAGGGAACTCAACAGGTGTGCGCATACCAGGGGTGAGGGCTCTGGAGGCCATCTTAAAAGTGGCTACTGCAGAGGGCCGTGGTGGAAGCAAACTGGAGTTTGAACACTGATTGTGATCCAGCAGTATGTAGAGAGAAAGCTGGTCATTCTAGTCCCTCGCCCCTCTTCACTTCTCCCCCTCTTTCGCCTTCTCTTGCCATAATAACCCAATCAGGTTAGTGCTGTCCAATGTCTCATTTCTCCATTGGAGGAAACTGTGGCTTAGGAAGCTTATGCCACTTGACCAAGACGATGAAACTCGCAGATGGCAGAGCCAGGTCAGTACAACTGTAGAGGGGTGGTTACCCAATATTTTCCCAGGTAAAGCGTTGAGGCATCAGGAGAGGGAAGAGGAGGGTTCTGAAGATGTTGACATCTCGAGATGCCAATGTGAAAGAGCATGCATGTGTGTGTGTAGATTTGGAGCAGAGCCCCTAACATCGTGGTGGTTCAGAGGCAGAGTGAGAACACCTGTGGTGGGCTCCTCCTTCCCTGACTTACCCTAGTCATGCTCCCAGCCTGTGGGAGAGAGCCAAAATTTCACAGCAGGTCTTCTTGCCTTGGCATGTGCTTTACTAATCTAGGTGCTTCTAAATCCTGTCAGACGCACAACCAGAGTTGACCTTCAGAACTAACCAGATGCTCTCCTTGCAAACGGATAAGGAAATTGGGTCTGGAGCATGGTAGGGTGGGGATCCCATGGATCCCTTGAGAGGTAGGGCCTAGGGGAATGAGTTCCTGGTAAAGCAGTTGGCTGCTTTTCCTTGTAGTTGTGACGAAATGCCTGATGGCAAGAACTTATGAGAAAAAAGGTTAATCTGGGCTGTGTGTTCGGGGCCCTGTCCATCAGGGTAGGGAAGGCACAGCATCTGGGGTTCCATCATGGCATCAGGAGCTTGTTGAGTCCCTTGGGAGGTCCATCTGATCAGACAAAGAGCCAGACAAGACAAGAGGCAGATAGCACATGTAAGGTGACCCCAGCATCAAATTTCAGCTAGCTAGACCTTCAAAGAGGGCCACCAAATGGGTACCAAGTGTTCAAAAACATGAGCCTAGGGCAATGTTTCACATTCAAACCATAACACAGGGACTGTTGTTCTGGTCATTTTTCTCTGTCATTCTGGTTATGGTGAAAGGCTTTGCCCAGCACCCGCTCTGCTGTGGTGGGCTGCCTGCTCGCAAAAGATGTAAAGATGTAAAGGCACAGGTCCATGCAGATCACGAACTTGTGTGTGTGTGTGTGTGTGTGTGTGTGTGTGTGTACACCAGTGTGGAGGCCAGAGACGATACTGAGTGTCTTCCTCAATTGCTACACCTTATTTTCGAAGCACTGCCTCTCACTGTTTTGACCATACATACGACTGGACAGCCAGTCCCGGGGACCCTCCTGTCGCCATGTCCTAGCACTGGACTTACAGATGGAGAGTCGAGAATTCAAACCCAGGTTTTCATGTTTGCACAGGATGCACTTCACGACCAAGCTAGTCCCCATCCCCAGAATCCTTCTCCTCTTATAAAACAGAATCTCTGTCTCCAGTAAGATCTAACCCAAGGCAGCTTATAAAAGAAAGTGTCTAATTAGGGGCTTACATTTCCAGAGGGCTGGAGAGTCTATACCATTGTGGCAAGGACCATGGCAACCAGTGGGCAACTGTGGCGCTAGAGCAGTAAAAAGTTTACATCTGATCTACAAGCAGGAGGCTGGGAGAGGAAGAGGGGAAGGGGAGAGGAGGGAGGGGAACGATGGCGGTAGCTTTTTGAAATCTCAAGATCCAACCCAGCGACACACCTCTTCCAACGTGATCACACTTCCTAATTCTTCCCAGGATCCAAGCATTCAAATGTGTGAGCCTATGAGGGACATTCTCCTCCAAACCACTACAAGGTGCAAATGTTGACGGTGTGTGCAGAAAATGGCCACCATAGCTTTCTTCCCCCAGAAGTCTCCACGTGGAGGCTGCTCTCCAACAGAGCTGACTGCTGCTGAGATTATCTAAACCTGCCTCCTTGTTCAGCTGTGTCTAATAACCCCACCTGCCTGTATATAATACACACACACTGAGTTTCCAGGGTACTGTGGCTTCTCTACCAGAGAGGCCAATCCACACGACCCCAGCTTTTCTGTGGATATGTCTGTTATCATTCCTTCATTCCCTCACAGCCTCACTTAGGTCAGTCCTCAAGCCATGCAGAGGGAGGCATGCGACAAAATGTCATTCTTTACTGGGAGTGGCAAACTTGGAAAAAACTCAGTACATGGAAAAGAGAAACAGAAGGGTTGCATATATAGATGGGGGTTCAACCTCAGCTATGTATGTCAGGCCAGTCAAGACTACATAGTGAGACCCTATCTCAAAAATATAAATAAACAAATAGTAATAACAGCAAACATCTTTTTCATGCTGAATAATATTCTACTGTGTGTATATGTCAGTTTGTATAACCACTCACCTGAGAACAGACAGGTGGGTGGATTCTGCATATTCCTTATGAATAATGCCACTGGGTGTACAAGTATTGCTTCCAGACTTACCTTGCAAACTTTTAGGGAGAAGACAAGGGAGTAATGACACAGAGTCTTAGAATGTACCTAAGGGTGGCCTTGAACTCTGAGTCTTTGCGTCTCCACTTCCTGAATCCTGGGATTACAGGTATGTGCCATCAAACCTGCCTACCTCATTGAGTCTTTCCAATGGGTTTTCATGTACACACAGTGAAACATAAATGAGCATATGTGATATGTGTAAATATACTACAATATGTAAATATACTTCATATTATATAACACATATTCATGTTAAAAGTCTGATTAAAATAAATGTCAGCCTTGCAGCATTCAGTGCACGGCAGTGTGACCTGCAAACCTTCTGTTCTTTACACAGTGTGTGTGTCTTGGAGAGCTCTCTGTCCAATCAGGATTTAGTCCATCCCACCCTTGAGAAAGGTCGCATAGTATTTCACAGAATAGAAATACTCATCACTTTTTGAACCAGTCACCTCAGGAAATATTTTTTGGGGGATCTTAAGAGGTAATCCTGTGGGATGGTCTTAATTAGAACTAAGGAGACAGTACCCCAAGGCTCCTAAAGAGAAGAGATTGACCCCAAATCACACGCTGATGACAATGCTTGGGAATGATTTTCATTTTGCTTTATTTTAACTAATATTTGCATGTGTGTAGATGCAAGTGTGCCAGGGTGCACGTGTGGAAGTCAGAGGACAGCTTGGTTCTCTCCTTTCACCAGTGGGTTCTGAGGAGTAAACTCAGGTCTTTAGGTTTGGTGAACAAGCACCTTTACCAAAGTCATCGCACTAACCTGTGTTTTGGTCTTTGAAGCAGGACCTCATGTAGCCCAGGCTGGCCTAAAACTCACTTGATGTTTTTCTATCAGCTTAGTGACTGCAATGGATCTACTGATATTTTAATTATTTTTTTCAGCCCTATTTCCCCCTGAGTCAGCACCCTACTGGCCACTCAGTCTATATCCTGAATGACCTTCTGATTCCACAATCCCAGCAACATGTAAGTTTAAATTAAGTCTCTATTATTCTATTTACCAATAAAAACTCAGAAGTCAGATGTTGGGGTGAAAACCTGCTAGATCAGAGAAACTGAGAAGCAACCAGCTGACCTTTCTTTTTGGCCAGAGACACAAAGGACACACACATCTCTTCATTTGTCCCCGAACCAAAAGAAGCACCAAACTCTAGTCCTACTCTTTTTATCTTCTTTATACGAATTCCTGGCTTCTCTATGACTAATTCTGGTCAGCTAGTCACTGGTTCTGTCCCATGATTGAAGATTAACTTTATTAAAAGTCTTGGAGTGTTGCAGTGTGAATGTCCTGCAACATTTCCCCCTTTTTGTCTAAATAAAAAGGAAAGGTTTTAACTCTAATGCCATATCTTGTGTCTGGCCAACAACATCAGCCGGGTCCCTCCTGGCTTATTTGTCCGTGCTTGGAGGGAAGTGTGATGATTAAGAAATAGTAGGTAGAAAAAACAGAGAAACAAAAGAAATAGACAGAATTACAAGATAGAGTCAGGAGGGCAACTCAGTGAATGCTGAATCCACCCATGTTTATTTTTTATATGCTTTATATACTCCAATCCAAAACAGAGGAAGAAGGCAAAAGACGGCTTTACCATGATACAAAGAACAAACAGAGTAATTACCTCTTCAATACCCAAAGCATCAAGTAACTACATCCTGAGTTTAGTATTCTGTTGTTTAGGTAGGACATGCAGCAACCACACCCCATAGGCAGCCACACCCTGGGACAAACCTCCTGTCATAACCTTGAAGGAGCAAGAATAGGCCTGAACTCTCTGACCTTTGATCAAGGTGAAAGGGAACCATTTTTTTTTGGCTCCAACACTCTAACACAGTAAAAACTATATACAACAAGAACAATTATCAGGCAAGAATTACATTCACATGGGGCAGTGATGGTGCATGCTTTTAATCCCAGCACTCGGGAAGTAGAGGCATGTGAATCTCTGTGAGTTTGAAGCCAGCCTGGTCTACAAGAGCTAGTTCTAGGACTGCTAGGACTGTTACACAGAGAAACCCTACTTGAAAAACAAAACAAAGAATGACATTCACAATGTCCAGTCCATTTGTATTTGGCAAATTTAGAGAAAATACTCTAATATCTATTTTATGTTGATGAATCCAAATTTTCTATTTAAACCACTTTCTATCATATCTTCTATTATCAGCCTAAAATATCATTTTAGACCTTAAAATATTTTATTAAATAAACAACGTAAACTTTTATGCCTCTCGACCTCTATAAACTTTGCATCTCTTTTGTAAGTTTCTTTTTTTTAGTTTGGTAACAGAGAAAATGGTAAAACTCAAATAGCTAGTCTTCAATTCCATCAGAGACCTGAGAAGGACAAAAGACTGCCTGAGTAATCAGGAAAGGCAGAGCAAACAGCTTCCAAAACTACAGAAATGATGGAGACATCTGGCTGCCTGGACAGTCACCCAGTGTTCCTCTGCAATGTTGGAGCATCCATCTTCAGTTTACAGGCCTAGCATAGCTGAAGGGCTCTCCTGTAAAGCAGGAATTTTTGAAGGATTGTTTGGCAGTTGCCTTCTGTGTCTTGTTTGTCCAGTTTGGACAGCATACTGTCAGCAGTGGAGGCAAGGGCAGTTTCTTGCCCAGTGGCTCACTTTGCCATAATGAAAGAAAACTCCATGTGAAGGTTCTTCAAGGCCCATCATCTTCTCTGAAGTAGATATGCTGCCAAGAGCAGACATGTCTCTCTGTCATGAAAAGTCTTATGTTATTAAAACATCTTACATGCGATATTCTGTAGGTCTCTGAAGTATTTGAAGATCATCTACCTATCTAAAATATATGTCTGTTTGACCTTGAAAACATACTTACTATGACTTCAAGTTTGATTTCTATATATAACTAACTACTAACCTGTATTTCTTAATTATCCTAAATAATTTATAATAATAGCTTTCAAGGACTAGAACTTTACATTACATTTTAAAATGAGCTACATAGTTCCAATACCTTACAGACTATTTGTTGTGCTTTCCTGTCGCTTTAAGGGACAAGCCACGCCCACTCCCATTACCTCTGACCTGCCCGCCACCATCTTGCCCCTTCCTTTTCTGCTTTCTTGGCGTGGGCATGTGTTCTGTCTTTCTCTCCTTTTATCCTCTCTCTCTCTCCCTCTCTCCCTCTCTCCCTCTCTCCTGTAAAAAATATTTTACCTTTATGCCTATCTTTTGTGTTTATGTGTCTGTTACAGCTGCCACAGCCCTCGCAGCGCGTGCCCTCCTGCTGGTGGGAAACTGTAGCCTTTTGTCGCATGGCGGCTCCCCCAGCCTGCCCCGGGGACCAACAACCGTCTCTTTGGAGCTAGCAGCTGTGCCGCAAACATCTAGAAATATTTTAAGAATAACACTATTATAACAAAAATAATCTTATATCTGTGTCAATATACAAAAATTCATACCAATGCAAAATATTTGAGATTATATTTTTGAGATATAGTTGTTTTTAGTTTAAAAGTAGATCAATAACATACCCCTTTATTCTATCATTTCTTTTTTTTAAGATTTATTTATTTATTTATTATGTATACAGTGTTCTGTCTGTCTGTATGCCTGCAGGCCAGAAGAGGTCATTACAGATGGCTGTGAGCCACCATGTGGGCGCTGGGAATTGAACTCAGAACCTCTGGAATAGCAGTCAGTGCTCTTAACCTCTGAGCCATCTCTCCAGCCCTCTATCATTTCTTTATCTCGCTTTTTTTCTTTTCAGAAAGAGATCCTTGAATCCAACCTCCCTTACTATGACCAATTTGCAATTAACTCCTCTAAATGATGATAAACATCCATTGTTATTCTTAAAAAATGATTCCTGGGGTGGGTTGGCGGGGCCCGCCATGAGAAAGCAGCTACAGGAGGGCACGCTTCCTTGGCCCACGGTGGTGGCAGGTAACAGACACGTAAACACAGGTAATAGCCATAAGTATTTATTAAGGAAGAGGGAGAAAGAAAGACAGAGAAAAGAGATAAAAGGAGAGAGGAGAGATAAAAGAAGAGAGAGACAGAGAAAAGAAAACGCGTGCACACGCCAAGGAAGCAGAAAGAGAGGAAGGGTCCCAAGATGGCGACGGGCAGGTCAGAGGTTATGGGAGTGGGCGTGGCTAGGGTAGGGACCCAAAGAATAACATCCATAACCCACCAAATAATCAAAAATCACCAACCCCACATCTTGGGAATGTGGGCATCATGTTCTTAAACTTACTTCTCGATGCCTGGGGGTGACAGCATTTTTAGGGGACCCTGAGAAAATTAAGAAAATGATCAAGTCCTGGGAGAGCTAGCTGTATTTGTTGTCCAGTCTCTGTGTAATGGGAAAGGGCAGGGCTTGTCTTAAAAGAGTAGTCTGTAAGGCAGGACCCTCTCAGCTAGCAGCTTTGAAGTTGTCCTGAACAGTTTGTAGTTTGAAACTGATCTTTGGGTGGTGTTTGTCACAGTCCAGGTGAATCTGTCATTGCAGGGTCCCATCATCTTTTTGGAGATCATAAGGTCTCTGTTAGGAATGGTCACAGTTGACTACAGAAAACTGAAACACTTTAAATGCCATAGACAGCTGCCGGAAGCAAAGATCTGTATTTTGAGGCTTGTATTTTGTTTATGCCATCTTAAATTTACAAGTTAAGTAAAATATTCACCTCTATCACCTCTGCAGGATAAATTCTGGGCCTAGGAAATTAATCTGGTATCTTATCTCCTAGTGAGACAACAGGCTCCAGGCTTTAGAAGCAGTTAGCACCTCCTTTGTTAGTTAATATCTCTTTCTCTCAGCTAGAGACCTTTCAGACCTGAATTCCAGCAGACCAGACTTTCCTGAAACCCTCCCCTCCCCGCTGCCTGTTTGCTATATAACAGCTTCTGAGAAAAAATAAAATTTGCAGCTTGATCAGAAAGCCTGATTTGCTGTCATTTCTCGTGTCTCTTGCCCTTCCATTCCTCCCCTCCAGGTTATCAGGGACCCTTCGTTCATGTCCCGCTGGACGGCATAGATAGCAGATCTCTGAAAGCCTATAGGGCCACAATCTACTAAGTAATCTGGGGTACACAAACTTAGTTCCTAGATATCTACTTCAGACTCAAACCTAAAAACACACACAGAAAGCTAAATGAAACTTATTTATAAAATTAGCTAGTATTCTGTATGAATACTAATATCCCAGCAGAATGTGTTTATATATGTGTGTGTGTGTGTGTGTTTATATATATATATAAACAGTCTTATCAATTTTGAGATAATATTTATTTATTTATTTAAAGTTTATTTATTATGTATACAGTGTTCTGTCTGTGTGTATGTCTCAGGCCAGAAGAGGGCACCAGATCCCATTACAGATGGTTGTCAGCCACCACGTGGTTGCTGGGAATTGAACTCAGGACCTTTGGAAGAGCAGGCAGTGCTCTTAACCGCTGAGCCATCTCTCCAGCCTCCATAATATTTATTTATTAAGGAAAGTGTTAAAGAGTCAAAATAAAATTAAAGGGTTATGAGATTAGTAGCAATAGTTAGCCCTTAACTTTGGTTTTCTTCTGATCCATACCAGGAGGCTCTTCTGACATGAGACTGAAATGAAATCTGCCTTTATTATTTTAGAGAGCAGCAAAAACAGTGTTTGGGAAGGTTCGTGAAATTCAACCTTGTTGGGGTGTGCTATGCCACTAGGCCAATTTACTCTTTTTCTTGGGATATTTTCTCTTAACAGTTTGTCCTTCTCCTTTAGATGTCTCATTTGTCCAGTGGTCTCCAGATTCCTTAGGTGAATGTTTTTAGTCTCCTGGAAAAACAAAAACAGAACCCTGCTGAAATGGTTTAAGTAAAATGCTGCAGGTCCCCAAGCAGCTGCAGTGGGCAGCGGGTCTCAAGAGCAGCCAGTCCCAGGCAGGGACAGTGCAGTTCCCCAAGTTGCTGTAGTGAGCCTAGAGGGGCAGCAAGTCCCAGGCAGGCAGCTGTGGTGGGTGAGAGACCGCAACAGGGCAGCCAGTCACACAAGGAGAGACAGATAGATAGGCATGCCACAAGGCCACACCACAGGTCTCTGAAGGTAGCTAGTCCTGGGCAGGAAGCCATGCGGTGGGCAAGAGACAGACGATAGGCACACCATGCAGAGTGAGGTTGGATATTTATTTAGTGGGTTATGGAGGGGAAAGGAGAGAAGGGGAGAAGCAGAGAGAGAAAGGCAAAGGGTGGAGGGGGAAAAGAGCCTCAGCAGCAACTTCTCTGGGAGAGAGACAGAAAAGGGAGGGACTCAGACTGAAAGCTGAAAATCAGCTTGCCTTGGTGGAATGGGGAAGGGAGTGGGTGTGGCTTGTCTCTTAAAGGGACAGGACAGATTATTACACCTGCCCCAACCCTAACTTTGAGTAGTTTCTTTTTTAGTAGGTTATATTTTTTATTAAGGCAAACTATGTTTTTTTTTGCCAACAGAAAAAGTATTTTATTTTAATTAATTTTTTTTGAAATTTTGAAATTAAATGTACCTTGATATGTGTGGATAAATATACCTATCCCCCTCTCTATCTATATGTATGTATGTATGTATGTATGTATGTATGTATATTTTCAAGATTAAGGTGTATTTAATTTTAGATCTCAAAGAACCATCATTTTGAATTTTAGCCTATCTTTTTTAGTAACCTTTTGAATTTACTTAAAACATTTTAAATCCTTTAACTGGGCTTTTAATATCATACAGCAAAAATGCCCTTTTTATTTGAGAAGAAAACTTACAAGCTGGTGTGTCCAAGATGGTATAGGCCACATAGCAATGTGCAGTTTAACATTCTAATGTGGAATTAAGACATGTGGTTTAAGTAGTCCCATTTTTCCTTTTATGCCAGTAAGGCAATTGTGCCTTTAGTAAATTATCATTC
>NW_026067920.1:6672761-6778567 GCF_014885135.2 Alexandromys fortis
ATATATCATACCTGTTAAAGTGAAAGGCATTCCTTAGTCTTATACCTCAGCTTAGATTGAATGATGAAGCTGTTTGATGAAATATCACCCCTCCTTAATCAAGAGGTCTCTCCTATTCGAATCTAATCTTTATCAATCTTGATGGGATCCATCACTTTTATTCTATGTAAATGAAAGCAGAACCTCTTCCTCAATGTAACACATATCCTGGTTTCCATTCTGAGGGTAGCACATCTTTACAATATATAGGCTGATTTAATTCACTGTTTCTCTCTCCACAGCCACTGTTCCTTTTTCATTAGCATTTTAAAAGTTTAAAGTTAATAAAGCACTGAGCACTCTAGCTCTGGGGTCTTTGTTACACTTTCTGTTTATTAAGCATAGCTTTTAAAGTATGATTAGATCTTTCTATAACTGCTTATCTTGTAAGACTGGGAGTGAGAGACCTATAATATCCTTCATGTTGTAATATGCAAAAAATAGTTTCATTTTACTACAGACATGCTGAAGCACTGTCAGTCTTAATATGTATAGGTATCCCCACAATGGCCATGACTTCTAATAAATGTGTAATTACAGAATCAGCCTTTTCAGAACGTAAGGCAGTTGCCCATTGAAATCCTGAATGTGTATCTATGGTAAGGTGCACATAGCTTAATTTTCCAAATTTTGCAAGATAGAACATATTATCCATTTGCTAAATTTTATCTCTTTGCATTCCCTGTGAGTTATTTCCTGCAGGGAATGGAGTTTGATTATACAAAGAACAAGTAGGACATTTCCTTCTACTTTCCTTGGTTTGTTGCCAAGAGATAGAAAAATCCTTTTTCAAACTTTTGCTATTAATAGTCTTGGAGTGTCACAATGTGATCAGATTTCCCACGACACTCATTGTGTAACCAAGAATGACCTCCATCATGACCCCCCTGCCTCTAGTTACCAAGAGCAGGGATTACAGGCATATAACATGCACAGTGGGAAGACCTTTTTATTATCCTCCTATGTATTCACAATCAAGACTAGTGTACCCAGTACTGGGGAGATGACTCAGTGGGCAAAGTACCTGCTGCACAGGCATGAGGACCTGAGTTCAAATCCTAGTGCCCACATAAAAGCCAAACACTGTATAAACCAGGCAGAAACAGGAGGATTCTTCAGGCTAGCTGGAATTGGAGAGCCCCAGGGTCATCCAGTGAGAGGCCCCGTCTCAAATAATAAGGTGGAGTGATTGAGGAAGACACAACACTAATCTCTGGCCTCCACATGGGCATACAATACACTTGGACTGATGGACACACAGGTGTGGTATCTCGGTGATTCCAAATCCGGTCAAGTTGGCAGTGGGGGTGTGGAATTTCTGCTGACAAGACAGGCTCACGATGAGAAATGCATCCTTAGGTGACTCCAGTACAGTTGTCACTGCGGTGTCATCAATGGCTCTGTCCTTACTCCCTATGCTGAAGCACAAGTAATAAAAACTCAGGGTCAGAAATTGGGGTTCAACCTGAAGATCCGAAAAGCAAGACAGCCAGCCACTGGCTCTTACCTCAACCTCAGCCTGAAAATGGAGATCCTGCCTCCAGGAATCTCAGAATGAGACTGTGTGTTGAGAACTGTTTCCTCCCATTTTATAATCCTCTCTAGGGCTGGGATTAAAGGCATGCACCACCCAGTTTCTGTGGCAACTAGTGTGGTTACTGGTATTAAAAGTGTGTGTCATTGTGGCTACTGGGATTAAAGGAGTGTGCTACCATAACCTGGTCTGTAAGGCTGAGCAGTGGGGCTGTTTTCCTCTCAGATCTTCAGGCAGTCTTTATTTATTAAAATACAATGGAAATGCCACTGCACTATGTAGCACAGCTCATCATAGGTCTCATAATCCTCTTGCTTTGAAGTATTACGCACTTGTATTTGACATTGTGTTGGGTAGTTTTATGTCAAATTGACACAAGCTGGAGTGATCTGAGAGGAGGGAACCTCAATTAAGAAAACGCCTCCCTAAGATCAGCTGTAGGCATTTTCTTAATTAGTGATTAATGGGGAAGGCGCAATCCGTGGTGAGTGGGGTCATCCCTGGGCCTGTGGTCCTGGGTTCTATAAAAAAGCAGGCTGAGCAAGCCATGGAGAGCAAGCCATAAGCAGCTCCCCTCTCCATGGCCTCTGCATCAGCTCCTGCCTCCAGGTTCCTGCCCTGTGTGAGTTCCTGTCCTGACTTCCTTCAATGATAAACAGCGATGTGGAAGTGTTAGCCAAATAAACCCTTTCCTCCCCAGCTTGCTTTTTGGTCATGGTGTTTCATCACAGCAATAGAAACTCTAGATAAGACAGACATCCTCAAAAGAATCGTCTAGAATGAGTCAATAATTAAATATATCACTCCCTTTGATCAGATACAAGCAATCCCTGGCTTTGTTAGTCCATAATTAAACTTGCCACCAACAGAACTCCAGTGTGGGGTGGAAGTGAAGTGCAGTGCCTCTCTGATTCCTGATGGTTCCTCTGAGGTTCTTTCCCACACCCCCACCATGAATTTTCACAACCTCATGACTTGATTCTCTACTCTGAACATCCATCACCTCCAGGACATCCTCCACACTTGGTTGTCTTCCTGGCACAGTTAGAATAACATTGGTCGCTTTCTCTGAGAAGGTATCTTAGTTATGGTTACCACTGCTGTGACAAAACACCATGACCAAAAGTTGGGGAGGAAAGGGTTTATTAATTTGGCTTAAACTTCCACATTGTAGCTCATCACTGAAGGAAGTCCAGACAGAAACTCAAACAGGATAGGTGCCTGAAGGCAGGAGCTAATGCAGAAGCCAAGGAGGGGTTCTGCTTACTGACTTGCTCGCTATGACCTGCTCAGCCTGCTTTCTCTTAGAACCTTGGACCACCAGAAAATAGGCTGGGTCCTCCTGCATCAGTCACTAATTAAGAAAATACCTACAGCCCAATCTTACAGAGGCATTTTCTCAATCGAGGTTCCCTCCCATCTGATAACTCAAGCTTGTGTCAAGCTGACATAGAACTTGCCAGCTCAGAAGAGATGGCCCAATGTCAGGACCTGAAGTTCCTTGGTGACCTGACGTTTAATCTCTTTGAGCCCTATGACCTCACAGCTCCTCTCCTCTTTGTCGCCTCTGTGACTTTCTTTGGGCTCTCTCATTCACCTAGAATGTGCTCTTACCCTTCCCATCCAAGAGGATCAACATCATCTCATCCAAGAGCCAGTCTGGGTCTCCCTAGTACAGTGGTCATGCTTTGATCTCAACTAACGGGTTTCTTTCCATAGCCAGGGTAGGTGGTAGTCAAGGAGGTAAGATTTAGGTTACAGACAAGGCAGGAGTTCAAGCCTGGACTCATTGCTCCTAGCTTCTAAAGCTCGGCCCTCTCATGCGTTAGCACCAGGAGATAAGCTTGGTGCCTATGTCCCTGCTTTCCAAGCCGGATCTTAAGGCAGTGAAACAGTCAAGGAAAGAAATGCCCAATGAGAACAATATCTGAAAAAGGCACAGGAGCCTCTGTCCAAAGAGCCACTGCCTGGGCATGTGTGCAGAGGTGAGATGGCGTGCAAGTGTGAGAGAAGGTGTGAAAGCGACGGGAATGATCTGAGATCCCTATACTCTGCTCACCAGCACAGTGCATCGTGGGAAGAGCTGAAGACCTCTTAGCTTGTGAAGAAAGAAGGCAAAAGTCCAAAGGTGGTCTCAGGGCTCCGGACTAACCCACTTCTTTTCTGATCCTGGATCCCAAGAGCAGTTGGTCGGCCCCCCCTTGCTCACCCTTTTCCATCTCCCTGCCCCACCTCTACAGTTATCTCCCTTCTGTAAGAGTGGGGTAGGAGGGGCACATCAGGCCACACCTTTCTTTGGGGTCACTCTTAAATGGCTAGGTGTTGAGCCTAGCAGCCTAGCAGTCTGAGAGTCAAATTTCTACCTCCCAGTCCAGATATGAGGCAGCTTACCAGGTTCCGTGCCAGGCGGCATCACCAAACTAAGGCTGCGCATCTGGAGGGATGTCCAGTGGTGTCTGTCTAGTCAAGCGTTTGAGGGTCGAGACCAATATACCTATGGAGGGCAGCAAAAGAGGGCCTGTGGAGCCCCTTACACTCATATGATGCCAGGGCCCTGTATCCCGAAACCTTTTCCCTCTCTTGGCAGGTCACCTGCTTTAACTAAAACTGCCAGAGGAACACCTGTGACCCATGAATGAGGCAGAGACTGCAGGAACACCTGTGAGCCTGCCACGGGCGTGGATGTAGGTTAGTTACATCATGTCCACACCAGTGTCGAGCTTCTCCACTCCTAGGGCGGGCCGATCTCTGGGCACAAGTCAGGGAGAGATGAGGACACGATGAAGGATGAAGCACTGCAGCCAGGTTTCTATTACTGCGGTAGACAACATGATCAAAGCAACTTGGGAGGAGAACATTTCTTTCTGCTTAGCACTCTCGGGTCACACTCTGTCACTGAGGGAAGTCAGAGTGGAAGCTTCAGGCAGAGCTGCGGTGAGGAGACACGGTGTGGGCCCTGGAGGAGCTCTGCTGAATGGCCTCTTGTTTCCCATGGCTTACTCAGCCTGCTTTCTTTTTATATATATAATTTATTTAAATTTATTTTATGTGCATTAGTGTTAAGGTGACAGATTCCCGGGAACTGGAGTTACAGACAGTTGTGAGCTGCCATGTGGGTGCTGGGAGTTGAACCCAGGTCCTCTGGAAGACCAATCAGCACTCTCAACAGCTGAGTCATCTCTCCAGGCCACCTCCTCGCCCCCTTCCCGCTCCCTCCCGCCTCAGACTGTTTCTTATAACACCCAGGGCCACCAGCCCAGGGTGACATTGCCCACAGTGATCTGGGCCTTCGCATGTCAAGCATTAATAAGAAAATGCCTCCCATGGGACTAGAGAAATGGCTTAGCAGTTAAGAGCACTGATTGCTCTTCCAGAGAACCTGGTTAGCACCCATATGGCAGCTAACAATTGTCTATAACTCCAAGATCTGACCACTTCACAGACATACATCTGTGACAGGCAAAACATCAATGTACATAGAATGAAAATGAATAAATTTTTTAGGGAAGAAAATTCCCCTCTCCCCATTTTAACATTTTGGATCCAAGTGAAGCAGAGGAAGAAGAAGAAGAAGAAGAAGAAGAAGAAGAAGAAGAGGAGGAGGAGGAGGAGGAGGAGGAGGAGGAGGAGGAGGAGGAGGAGGAGGAGGAGGAGGAGGAGGAGGAGGAGGAGGAGGAGGAGAAAGAAAAGAAAAAGTCCCACAGATTTGCCTACACCCAACCTGTTGGATGCATTTTCTCCATTGATACTCCTTTCTTCTAGACATATCTAGGTTTGTGTCAAGTTGACAACAAAAACAAGCAAGGAAGGGAGCCATCTGCTCTCCAAACCTCTGGCCCAGATGGTAAAATGTCCTCCATGCCAACAGGAGCTAATGCTTGAGGTGCCATGACCTGCGGGTTCAGGGGAAGACTGAGGGCAGCCTGGAACACGGGGCTCAGGCAGGCAGAAAGACAGAATGGCAGCAAAAGCCTGGCCCTGCCCCACTTGCCTGGGTCCCAGTCCTATTTGTGCTGCTGGGTGGCCCTGAGAATGGGAGACCTGAACTCATTTTTTTGATTCCTAAGTGGGAAGGGTTAAGAGTCAACCTGCAGGATCCAATATGGCAGCCACTCATCCCTGCGCCAGGTGGGACTTGGTGTACCTCTGTACCAAGGCTGTGGGACCGAGCTCCCAACGGGAGAGGCTCAAACAACACAAGCTTGTTCTCTCGAGGCTCTGGAAGCCAAAGATCAAGGACAGAGTTTGCTCCTTGAAGGATTAGAAGGGAGGACCCAACCCCTGCCTTTCTCTAGCTTCTGCAGTTTACTGTAATTTGACTTGTGGAGGCATCATCCCAGCTTTAGCCTTCATCTTTATGGGGTGGTGGCTCCCTCTGTGTCCGAATTGTCCCCTTTCTGCAGTGCTGGGCATGGAGCCCAGGGCCTTGTGTATGATAGGCAAGCATTCCCACAGAGCTCCATCCCTGGACAAATTCTCCTTTTCCTAAGGTCGTACTTGATTGGGGGTCCACTCTGCACTCAGCTTCTAATAGGCACCTCCTAGAGGGCTCCCACTCCACTGTAATCAGTTTCATCTGTGATGACTCTAGCTAAGGTGTTTGGAATCACTGGGTGTTGGCATGGTGAAGGCGTAATTTAACTGCAGCACCACCTGTGAGCTACTGAACACCTAGAATGAGTCTAGGAGTCTTGAATTGGACAGTGTTAAATATGTACTGATTTAAAAGATTTAGAACACCCCCCCCTAAAATACAAGACATCTCGATATTCCTTAAGTATTAATGAGATTGTTTGCCCCACTTCTTAGTCATATTGGCCATATGTTAAAGTGATAATGTTACGGATTTATACTCGGAGGGTATTTCTGGGAGCTGAACCAGGGCCTCAGGTGCTGTCGTGCTACCACTACGCTGCACCCCAGCCTCTTTCAAAAAACGACTTATTTCTTTACTTATTTCATGTGCTTTGGTGTTTCCTCTGCACGTATCCGTGTAAAGGTGTCAGAAGCCATGGAACTGGAGTTACAGACAGTTGTGAGCTGCCATGTAGGCGCTGGGAATTGAACCTGGGTCCTCTGGAAGAGCAGTCAGTGTCTTTAACCACTGAACCATCTCTCCAGCTACTCCTACCCCTGCCTCTTTTTACACTTTATTTTGAGAGAAGGTCTCACTGTGAAGCCCAGGCTGGACTTAAGTTTTCTAGCCTCCTGCCTCAGCCTTCTGTGTACTGAGCTAACAAACACACACAGCTGCTCTGGTTACAGATACAAATTTAAAAATCTTTGTACCATCTATGGCTTCACTGATGTGAAGGGTTCTGTTGCTTCTTTTTTTTTTTTTTTTTTTTTTGGTTTTTCGAGACAGGGTTTCTCTGTGGCTTTGTAGCCTGTCCTGAAACTAGCTCTGTAGACTTCTTTTTTGGTTTTTCAAGACAGGGTTTCTCCATAGCTTTGGGGGCCTGTCCTGGAACTAGCTCTTGTAGACCAGGCTGGCCTCGAACTCATAGAGATCTGCCTACCTCTGCCTCCCGAGTACTGGGATTAAAGGCATGCACCACCACCGCCCAGTGGGTTCTGTTGTTTCTAGTTGTAGAGACAGCATCTCCTGGCATCAGGAATTTTCAATCCTCCTGCCTCTGACTCCTGAGAATCTGGGATTACAGACATGCAATACCAGCACCACTGTGCATGGTTACAGAAATGAATATAATGGTTCTGGAGAGATGGCCCGGCAGTAAAGATGCTCTTCATCAAGATGACTGAGTTCCATCCCCAGGACCCACATAGTAGAAGGGTGCTAACACCAGAGAGTTCACCTCTGACCTCCACACTCACATCATGGGATACACACACACACACACACACACACACAGTCAATCAATCAATCAGTGGGGGGAAATTAAAACCCAGAATATGTTTTCAACTTCCCGGTTTTCATAAATATATGTTTTTGCTATTGGGGTTTTTTTGTGGTTGTTATTGTTTGTGGGGTTCTTTATAGGTTTTTTGAGTCAAGGACTTGCTACATAGCCCAAGGCAGATGGCTTCATACTCTCCATTGTCCTCACCTTCCAACTGTGTGAGTGTGGCATACAGAGGATGAAGTTGGCTACCTGGTGTGTCCTCAGTCTCTGTCTACTTTATTATCCTTTAACAGTTCTCTCACAGAATCTGGCCCTCACTGATTGGCTAGACCATCTGGTCAGTGAGCAGCCCCCCCACCACCACCTTCCTTCTGCTCCTCGGGGCCGGGATCACACATGTGCACCACCCACACCCAGCTTGTCTGTGAGTGCCTGAGAACCAGACTTAGGTCCTCACTGTTGCAAGTGGCAAGCACTTAACACTGAGCCATTTCTCTAGCCCCTAGTGAGTTTTTTAAATCAAGCACCCTCACCAGTGTGAGAGAGGAAATTAGGGCTGCGAAAAATTCTCCACTGGTAACAGCTTCAGCTTCAACCATCGGGGTTTCCCAGTTCCTAGGAATTGTCAAAAAAAAAAAAAAAGAGTCCCTGCCCCCCCCCCCTTGGTTTTTTGGGGTAGGGTTTCTCCGTGTAGCCCTGTCTGTCCTGGAACTCGTTCTGTAGACCAGGCTAGCCTTGATCACACAGAGATCCGTCTGCCTCTGCCTCCTGGCTTCCTTCCTTCCTTCCTTCCTTCCTTCCTTCCTTCCTTCCTTCCTTCCTTCCTTCCTTCCTTCTGTCTATCAAGTAATTTCTTCCCACAATGGTCATGGCCAACACTTGATCATCCTGACTGAAGCTCTGATCTGTGGAACCACCGCCTCCTCATTGGATGCAGATCCTAGGAGTTGGACTTTCCCCACCCCCAGCGGCCCGAGGGCTTCGGGTTACTGTGTGCCTTGTCTTATTTTTCTGTTAGTCAGCACTGAACTAATATTGACAAGCCCCTAGAGCAGAACCGGCGGGCAGAGCTGGCTAAACACAGGCTTTTCTCCACAGGAGACATGTTACTACCTTTCTCCTTTCCCGGGAGATGGGAAAATTGAGCACGTTTCTGCCTTCGAGCCTTCTTCACTGAGTAGGTGTGTTTCACCTCCCAGAAGTGTGAGGCACACGCCATCTGGTCCCATCGTTTTCAAGATGATTCATGGTTATTTTTTCCCCTGTATTATAAATTCTTCACCAACTACATCAACCACCATAGTTTACTTAAACTTGTTTCAGATTCTTGTTAACAATGCATACCCATATACATTCTGGGTTTTAATCTTTCCCATTTGTGTGTGTATGTGTGTGTGTGTGTGTGTGTGTGTGTGTGTCTCATGATGTGAGTGTAGAGGTCAGAGGTGAACTTTCCGGAGTTATCACTCTTCTTCTACTATGTAGACCCCAGGGATGGAACTCCTCAGTCATCAGACTTTATAGAAAGCATCTTTACCTGCCGAGCCATCTCTCCAGCACTGTGTGTGTGTGCGTGTGTTCAATATAATTATAAACCTGAACTGTTTTCCACCAGAATTATCATTGAGCAAAGTGGTAAAATGTTTGGGTGTTGTCAAGTAATTTTTAGAAAAACAGTTGCTGCTCTTGCCAGTAATATATGAAAGTCTCAGGGCTGGAGAGACGGCTCAGTGGTTAAGAGCATTGGCTGCTCTTCCAGAGGATCTGGGTTTGATTCTCAGCACCCACATGGTGGCTCACAGCCATCTATAACTTCATTCCCAGGGGATCTGACACCCTCTCCTAAACACGCATGCAAAGGGCGCACAGACATATAGGCAGGCAAAACACTCATATCCATAAAGTTGAAATTAAGAAGGTGTCCGTTTCACCAACTCCTAGCTAACAATACCATCAATTTCACACAGTATGTGTGTGTGTGTGTGTGTGTGTGTGTGTGTGTATGTTGTTTCTTTCTCTTTCTGGTTTCTCAGGGGTCTAAAGCACCTCACTGCCTGAACATCTGTGACTATGGAGACCTGGGGAGGGGGCAGGGAGCCCCCTGGCAAGAGTACCTACACATCTGCTGCTCTGAGAATCGGCGCCTGGGTTCCACTTTCCATCTGTGCACTTGCATTTGATCTTTGGGAAGATACCATTTTTTTGTACATCTGCTTTCCCCAAATTCACACCAGCAGATGCCAACAGTATCTTAAATCAGTTTCTTTTAAGCTCATATATCCCAGACTGGCCTCCAATCGGCTGTGGAGCCAAAGATGACCTTGAATTCCTCTCCACACATCTCAGATTCTAGGATTACAGGTGTGAGACTCTGTGAATATTTTCTCTTTTCTAATATTTTATTTATTTATTTTTATTTTATGTGTACATTTATCTGTGTGAGGGTGTTAGATCCCCTAGAACTGGAGTTAAAGACAGTTGTCAGCTGTCATGTGGGTGCTGGGGATTGAACCTGGGACCTCTGGAAGAGCAGCCAGTGCTCTTAACTGCTGAGCTATTTCTCCAGTCCTATGCAATGTTTTCTTATGTAACAGATTCTTGGACTGAAGGTATAGATCAGTGGCAAGGCCACTGCCTAACATGCACAAGGCTCTGAGGTTTATTCATTTATTAGTGTATGTGTGTGTGTGTGTGTGTTTTGTCTACATGTATGTCTGTGCACCACGTGTGTGCCTGGTGCCTGAAGAAGCCAGAAGATGATGTCAGAACCCATGGGACTGGAGTTACAGATAGTTGTGAACCACCAGATGGGTGCTGGAAATTGAACCCAGGTCCTCTGGAAGAGAAACTATGTTTTTAACTGCTGGGCCACCTCTCTAGGCCCTGATTTATTTATTTTTATTTTTTGTATATGGATGTTTTGCCTGCATGTATGTGTATGCACTATGTATGTTCAGTGCCCATAGAGGCCAGAAGAGGGCGCTGGATTCTCTGGACCCAGAATTACAGAGGGTTGGCAGCTTCCACGCGTGTGCTGGAAACCAAACCCAGGTCCTTTGCAAAAGCAACAGGTATGCTTGACATTTCTTCAAGCCCAACTTGGATCTTTCTTTCAATTTAAGATTCTCCTAGGGCAAATTCTAGTCAAATGAAATATTATGCAAACCCAAAATGTGAGCCACAAATATAATTTAAAATTTTGATAGGTGCAATTATTTTTTTGGAAAGGATCCCTTGCTGTGTAGCTCAGGAATTCTCAGTCCTCCTACTTTAGCCCCCCCCCCCCATTAGGCTGGAGTTACAGTAGTGCCACCACACACTGCTAGTAGCTGCAATTAAAAATATACATGTACTTATTTATTTGCTGCATATGCTTGTGGGACTGAGCACATATGTATGTGCACCATGCGGATGCCCCAGAAGGACAGAGGGTGCATGGCTCCCCTGGAACTGGAGTTACAGGCATGTGACTGTCTGATGTGGATGCTGGGACCAGGTCTGGGTTTTCCGTGAGAGCATTAAATGCTCTTAACCACCGGGCCATTTCTCCAGACCCAAGCACCTGCATTTTCAAAAACTAAAAAGAGCAAGCAGAGCATGGAGGGTGTGTAGAGTAGAGAGAGCTTTCCTTCTGAACCCACAGCTGGGGACACGCCGTTATACAGGCCTTAACCTTTGCAGACTGTTCACCAATGAAAGTCACAGGCTGGGGAACTGCAGAGGGCCCCCCTGGGTCCCAGAAGTGGTGGGAGTGACAGGGGACATACGGAAACCCTGCCTTCTGATTTGTCAGAGGAAATCCTAAAACGGCCCTAAAGAATCTATCAATTACAACATGTAAAAAGTCCAGCACTCATGAGCCAGAAGCAGGAGAATCTCTGTGAGTTTGATTGAGGTCAGCCTGATCTACATAGTGAGTTCCGGGTTAGTGACACACTGTCTCAAAAAAATAAAAACTATGAAAAAAATAAAATCAATGCATTGTGTGCTGGTCCACCCTGAATCTTTTCACCCAAGCTACATCTTAGTTTGCAGAGTGCTTGTCAGGTGTTCCATCTCCAGATCCTCACAGACCAGGTGTCCTCGTTAGCGAGACTATCGCTGTGACGACACACCATGACCAGAGCAGCATAGGGTGGAGAAGGTACCTTACACTTCCACATCACTGTTCCTCACTGAAGGAAGTCAGGGCAGGAACCTGGAGCAGGAGCTGGTGCAGAGGCCATGGAGGGGTGCTGCTGACTGACTTGCTCCTCATGGCTTGCTCAGCCTGCTTTCTTACAGACCCAGGACCACCAGCCCGGGGATGGCATCACCCACAGGGCAGGGCCCTTCCTCAACAATCACTAATTAAGAAATGCCCTACAGGTTTGCCTACAGTCCAGTCTGATAGAGGCATTGTCTCAGTTGATGCTCCCTCCTTTTGGATGACTCCAGTGTGTGTCAAGTTGATATAAAATAAGCCAGCACACCAGGCATCGTGGCACTTGCTTGTCCCCCAGCACTGGGGAGGTGAAAACAGGAAAACCAAGAGTTCAAGACTCTCCTTGATGACATAGAATGTTTGAAACCATCTCAGGCTACATAAGAACCTGTTTGTTTTTTTAATGTATTTTATATTTTTCAGTACATCTGAAATAATCATATAATATACAATCAATAGCAAAAATAATGAATAAAATATTAACTGTTTCTGGTCCTGAGTCATTGAGATCTGGTTTGCTGCCTCTCCTTAGCACGGCCCATACTTGCTGACGACCAATCACATCTCCAGTGGGCAGCAGTCTCATATGAGCCCATGCTTGGTCATTGTATATCTGGAACTTGATTTGACCCATGGGAGGACAGAGGGGAAAGGTCTCAGTGGCCTCTTTTCACCGCCTCCTCCCCCCCCCCCCCCCCCCCCCCCCCCCCCCCCCCCCCCGCTCCCTTGCCACCTGCTGTCCAGAAAATTCATGCCAAGGCAGCCGGTGTTTTCCCGCCCTGTCGGGAGAGATCAGCTTCCTCGGAGTCAGCCACCCCACCCTCTCCTTGGCTCTCTCACTGTCCTAACTCCCAGGGATTCACCACCTGGGCCAAGCTGTAGCTCTGGCTCTACTAAGAGCCTTCATAACAGTTTTGAAACTGTGTCCGTAACCGTGAGTGTGACATGCTAGGCATTCTGGTAACACAGGAGGCACATCTTACCTAATCGGTCCCAACGTCTAGAGGGCTGAGCCATTTGGCACATAAGGGCTCTCTTTCTGGTCAGTGAACATTCAGGAAACCCAGCCTGTGTTCAAAGTCAGGGGTATGGGGCTGGGTTCTCCTTAGGCAAAAGGACTGGGGGTGGGGGGTGACATCCTCAGCTCCCACTTGGCTCTGAAGAACCTGCCCCCATGCATGTGTCCTTAGGTGAACACACCCCTAATACTCCCCCCCACACACCTGTGTCCCACCGCTACCTGAGCGTCAGAGCCCTGATCGTGAGAGGGCCCGGGAGGTGGGAGCCACCAGCTACCTCAGGCTCTCAAGACACCTTTTGAGGTCAAGTCGCCTCTCTGCCCCATAAGGGTAGGCCTGATGACCTGGGCAGACCAAACAAAACAAAAACAAAAACGAGGGAGCACTGGGTAGGGCGGGGCAGAAACAAGGACTCTCCCTTGGGGCGGGACTCGTATCAGACCTGCTAGGCAAAACGGGGTAAGGGTATTGGCAGCCGAAGCCAGGCAGAAGAGCATCATGAGCGGACAAGTCGGGGACCTGAGCCCACAGCAACAGGAGGCCCTGGCCAGGGTGAGGGGAGCGGAGGGCGGGAAGGCGTGGGAGCCAAGCTGAACTCACCGGGTGCACATTGGCTGTAGCCTTGTGTGGGGACTGGATGGTAAAGCCCAGTGCCTCCGGAGCACCGTTCTGAGGCAGCTGCTGTACGCTGCACCCCTCCTCTTCCTTCCTCTGGGTGACTTCAGGGTGTGTGTGTGTGTGTGTGTGTGTGTGTGTGTGTGTGTGTGTGTAAATTCAGCCTTCTAGCGCGGTGGGCCACACCATCCAGTTTTGGCCCCTGTTCCCAGCTTATGACTACTGCCAGGCAGATCCGTAGATCTCTGCCGAGATTGCGACAGTGTTTGGTTTGCTTTGGTTTCAGTTGCCAGGGTTCCCAGTCTTCTTATCAGACGTATTTATTTACCTTTCATTAGCACAGAGAAATAGAGGGCTAGGGGGTCTTATTTTGAGAGCATCCTGCAGACTGTACCTGGAGAAAGGAAGGACTATCAGAAGGGAGAGGCCCAGTCCTTAAGAATCCAGCCCAGGCTCACATTTGGCCTTCTTTGAAAGGAAAGCTAAAGTTTTGTGACAGACAGGCAGACACTGGAGGAGTCCGCAATCCCGCCCAACAAAACCGGAAGATTGCCAAGTTCAAGACCAGATTACCTGGTGACTCTGTCTCAAAGGACAATGATGAATGGCTTGTTTTGAAGTGTCTCCCACGAGGAAGGATCTTACAGGGAGAAATGAGAGGCCTGGGTGAAGGATAGACCTGGGAACTCAGCCACGGCTCTCCAAGTGAAAGAGGGGACCTTAGCTGAATAGGAGGGCTCACTGACGAGCTGCCCAGTGCTGATGGTCTCAGGAAGCAACAGGCATAGGGTTCTTTTAGGACTAGACACCTGGCGTCTGGGAGGGACTGTGATAGAGAACCCTGTGAGGCGTTCCTACTTTCTCCATTATTTAAAAATAACATACGCTTACTATTTTAAAAATTATAAGAGAAAAAAGGAGGAAGCGGGGAGAGGCTGTGGATGCTGTAGATCTTTGTACAGCTGTATACAGGATCAGCTCCTTCTAGAGGATTCCTGAGCTTAACCTGCACCAGTGTGTCCACACTTCCAGACATGCAGTCTTCATAGGACAGTGTGACCACACTTCCAGACACACACTCTTCATAGGACAGTGTGACCACACTTCCAGACACACACTCTTCATAGGACAGTGTGACCACACTTCCAGACACTCAATCTTCATAGGACAATGTGACCACACTTCCAGACACTCAGTCTTCATAGGACAATGTGACCACACTTCTGGACACATAATCTTCATAGGACACTGTGGCCACACTTCTGGACACGCGATCTTCATAGGACAGTATGACCACACTTCAAGACACGCAGTCTTTATAGGACACTATACTGTGACTTTTCTCCAGGCTGGGCAGATGGTCACCTAGTGGGGATGAGAGAGAAGCATTATTGTTTCTTAAGGGACACTGTACCCTTCACACCCTCCAGCCGCCATCAAGACTGCCTCTGATCCCTCAGATCAGGTGTGAATCCTTCCAGTGCCTGCTGGGGTTCATGCTTTAATCCTTGTTAGCATCAGAGGCTGCACACTGATGACAGCGACAGGCTAGGTACTCGGAGACTATGAATTACCAAAGAGAAAAAGGCCAAAGAGGAGATCTGTTCAAGGCACAGCCAAGCAGTGACAGCCGCGCTCTCCCAGAGAAGACATGGCATGACCCAGGAGCTGCTGGTGGCTGGCCTGTCACAGACGTACAGTGACAGCCCTGCTCTCCCAGAGAAGACATGGCGTGACCCAGGATCCCAGCAGCTGTTTGTGCAGGGTCATTAGCTGCCCCTGAGGCTGACTTTAGGAAAGCTTAGAGCACCACTATTTCCAAACAAGCCATTAGGAGTTGGGGCTGTGGATGTTTGTGTACAGCGTTGTGGGTTATCAGACCCAAGGACTCATGGTCTGGTTGTTAAAGTGTGGGACTTTCTACCTTCACGCTTGGTCATTTGTATTCTTATCTCATTAGTTTTTTTGGACTACTATTGGCCAGGCATGGAGACACACACCTTTAATCCCAACATTTGGGACGCAGAGACAGGTCTGGTCTACATAATAAGACCCTGTGTCAAAAACAAAACAATTATTGCTACTTCTCAGAGGTTTGGGGTATTTAGCCCTGACTGGCTTCAAACTCATAAGATCTACCTACCTCTGCTTCTTGGGCACTAGGCCCAGACTTACAGAGATGTGTGTGTGTGTGTGTGTGTGTACGCGCACAAGCATGTGTATGTTGTTGTATGAGGGTGGGTGTTTTACCTGCACATATCCCAGTTAATAATAACTGCTGAGCCATCTCTCCATCCCTATAAGTTTTCTTTTTTTTTTAGGCAAGTTCTCCATATGTAGCCCAGGCTAGTCTCAAACTTCTGATCCTCCTGCCTCAGCTTCCTGAGTGCTGGGGTTACAGATATGTGCCACCAAACTTGGTTTCCATGTTTATTTTAAACATATTGAAGCCTTTGATTGGACACATTTGACATTACCTTCATGTCATAAATGAGGAAACTGAAGCTCAGAGGAAGGAGCCCCTCTCTAATCCAGACTATTGGGGTGCAATTCTGGGGCAATGCATTTAGAACTGTCAGGCTAGCCTTCATCAGCATCACCCGAAATTGGGGGAGAAAAGGCTGGAGTTCTGGTACTTATTCAGGGAAGGCTCTGGCTCTGGCCAGAAGAGGAACTTGTCTCCCCAGAAAAGAGCCAGACAGTTCTGACAGCTCCTCAGACCACCGTGCAGGACAGACTGGAGTCCAAACTCGCCGGGCAGTGGCAGACAGAACCACTGGTCAGGACGGCTTAGCCATGCGTACCTCTTGCCCTTTTTTAAACTTGAGCTTCATTCCAGGACCACTTGTGAGCCTCTTTCCTGGTTTCTCTCTCCAAAGTGGCCACACCAAATAACTCTTCTCAGCTTTTCACTGCTGCTTGGCTCTTGGCTGACCGTTTGAGCTGTCAGGGCGCGGGCTCCGACAGAGGACTCCAGTAACATTCTATCATGCCCTCCCTTTTCCTCTTAGTTCCGGGAGGCCCTCCAGGATGTGCTGCCAGCTCTGCCCAAGGCTGATGACTACTTCCTTCTGCGCTGGCTCCGAGGTGAGGTCACAGGGATCAGGAAGGCAGGGAGCAAGGGAAAGGAGAGAAAGGAGCAAGATGGCAGGACAGTGAGGTGGGCACTTCAGGGCACTCATCCTGCTGATACACAGGCTTCTTGTTGGCCTGCTCTAGGCTAGAATCCAAACTTCACTGCTAGAATCTGTGAGCACCGCACAGACTCATCTGAGCCCAAGTCTCTCTGTCTCGGAGGGAGCTTGGGTCTCCTGAATGACAAAGGAAAGAGGAAATGATTGTTCTGGGGTATGGGTTAAGGAGGAAGTTTACTGTAGATATCAGTGGGAGCACAGCCAAAGCATCTAGAGGCGTCTAGACGGAACCACAACCTGAGAGGAAAGGGGTGACGGTGGGGCGGCCTGTGGAGGCGAGAGACTGCAGCCAGAGCCCCCTTAACTACTCTTCTTTATTGAGCAGGGTCTCTTGACGACCCTGAGCTTGCTGGTTAGCTAGCCTAATTAGACAGCTGGTCCCAGGGGATCCCCTCCCGCTCCGTTCTACATCTGTCCTGATCCCCCTAATACTTACACTCCAGTGCCTTTGGCTTCAACAGAGTAAAAGCATGGAGACCCCAGGGCCTCCCAGCTTGGCGCTGAATCGGGTTTCTGTGAACCTTTAGGACTTGGGTCTGCCTTCAGTCCCCTGGGACACTGAGTAGTGATGTAATGGCAGAGAAGGGGCTTCTAGAACTCACAGCAGTCTGGAAGAGGAATACCAGAAATGGCACCTAGGCTGGGGGGCAGGAGGCTAGAGTGGGGGGGGGGAGGTTGGGGGAAGATGGGAGGAAGCTGGGGGAAGGCTGAGGGGAAGATCTGTCGGGGTGGGGCTGGGGGAAGGCTGTGGGGAGAGGCTGGGGGGAAGGCTGTGGGGAGAGGCTGGGGGGAGGCTGGGGAAGGCTGGGGGGAAGATCTGTGGCGGGTGGAGCTGGGGGGAAGGCTGGGGTAAGAAATCTTTTAACTCTGTCCTTTGACTGGAATAGAGTGGGCACTTGAGGTAGGAGGAAGTCAAGACTCATCCCAGAAGTGAACACAAGGCACGTGGTTTAAGTGGTTGTCAACCTGACGGACTTGTAACCGAGCCCCAATTCCACACTGCTAGCAGAGGACCAGCGAGAAGCCAGTCTGTCAGCCTTGCTTTCTTCTGTGCTGTTGTAGGCTTGGTATTGAGCCCTGTCTTCAAAGTGCTGAGTCAAATATAAAGTCTCCAGGCCTACATGAAGGAAACCCCAACCTAAAGGCCACTTTCCCCCTCTTTTTGTTCTTTCTGTATTTATTTATTTATTTATTTATTTTTGTTCTTTCTGTTTTTAAATAATTATTTTTAGAAACAGTTTTTTTAAATTTTATTTTAAAACAGTTTTAGGTTTTCAGGGGGAAAAAACAGCCAACAGGATGAAGAAAAAACTAGTAGCATTCTTATCTGAAGCAATATCCAATTATAAAACATGATGAGAACTCAGGTACTGCTCAAACTAGCAGCTCGGCCTATAAAGCTCTTGGAATTTAAGCTTGGCACAGAAAAGATCCAGACACAGCAAATAGACAAACCTTTAAATGTTGATGTATTTAGAACTGCCATATTCAGTGTGGTAGCCTGTGGACATATTTAACTATCCAAATTACCTTAAATTAAGACTGCGGGTCCTCGTCTCACTGGCTACATTTCTGCTGTTCAGTGGCCTCGTACAGCTAGGGACCGCCACACTTAGCAGTTCAGAGATGGCTGGTCCCATCATCACAGACCACTCAGTGGGCCAACACCGATGCAGGTGATGCTAATACACACAAAGGAGGACCGGGAGAGTGTCATCGCAGAGGCTTGTTCTTGGACTCTTGCAGTGAAGCCCACCCTGACAAGCAGCTCTGTATTGTTTGGCCTGTGACTGGGGGGCTGCAGCCCTTATGAGACGGGTTTGGGCTCCGTCGAAGCTGCTGAGGAGTGGCGTGGGCTGCCTGTGTATGCGGTGACCGAGTGACTTGTCACAGAGGATGGGAGGTCAGCTAGTGGCCATCGTGGTTCCTTCTTGAGGTGATTAAGGAACAGGGCAAAGGCTGTCTGGCCGGAATGTGGCCTTCCACTTGAAAATCTCTGCTGTTGTGTTCCACTTCAGCTCTCTTGGTGGAAAATCTGATAGCGAGCTAGTCGCCATACAAAGAAACTGCCAAGGCATTTCTAAAATAAACTGTGCTTGTGGGCTGCCGGCATGCCTGTAGTTCCAGCTGAGATCTTTAAGGTACTTGCTGAGCAAATATGAGGACCACGCACCTGCTCCCGGCATTCATACAAGGAGCAAGATCCAGCGTGGTCTATGTGTAACTGCAGGACGGGGGGAGATGAGGCTTTCTGGTCAGCCATTATTCTAGCCAATTGATGACTCCAGATTCAGTGAGAAAGTGGTTGAGAAGGGCACCAACAGTGAGCCCTGGCCTCCACACCCGCGTGCACACGCATGCGCAGGCACGACCAGATACACACACAGATTCCCAAACCCCAAGAATATTTTGAGGATGTAAGGAAAAGTGAGGACACCCTAATCTTGTCCTCAGGAACCTCTAGGGACCAGTTTCTCCTACCACTCTTAAATGGTTTCTGTGTCTGTTTGTTTATTGGGAGGTGGGAGTACACTCATGCAACCAACCGATGCACACGGAGGCCACGGAAGTTTGCTGATTGATTTCTCTCTGTTTTGTGAGTTCCAGAGATTAAACTCAGATCGTCAGGCTTGATGGAGGAGAAAGTTTATTTGTAGGTAAAAGAGAGAGCATAGTCAGAGGCAGGGACATCTGGGAGAGTCCAGAATGGACATGGCCCTGAGCCTTGGGGGGGGGGGGGAGGAGAGGTGAGAGTCAGACCAGGTAACCAAAAATGTCTGGATTATAGAGGGAAGGGAAAGGAAGGAAAGGGAAAGGAAAGGGGGGCAGCACAGCACCTGGGCTCGAGAGATTTAGGGTAGGGTGAGGTATGCCAGTCATTAGCTGGTAAGGACTGAGGGATGCTGGGAGAACCTGGCAGCCAGGTCTACTTTGATATGTTAAATAAGCACCTCAGTGTCTTAGGGTGCCTATTGCTGTGAAGAGACGCATAGGCCACGGTGGGTCTTAATCCTTGTATGAATGACCACGGTGATCCTTATAAAGGAAAACATTTAATCGGGTGACTTAACAGTTTCAGAGGTTCAGTCCATCATCATCATGGTGGAACATGGTGACATGCAGGCAGACATGGTGCTGGAGAAGGAGCTGAGATTTCTACATCTTAAGTAGGCAACAGGAAGTGGTCTGTCTTGTTAGGCGTTGCTTGAGTGTATATATATCAAAGCTTCCCCTCCCCAGTGACACGCTTCCTCCAATAGGACCACACCTACTCCAACAAGGCTACACCTCCTAATAGTGCCACTCCCTTTGGGGGCCATTTTCCTTCAAACCTCTTCAGTTAGCCATTTGTCCCGGATTTAGAACCTAACAGTGGCAAGCACCTCGCCTTTACCAGCTGAGCTGTCTTGCTAAACCCCCAAGACCAGCTCATTCTAGATCTGGCCTGTCCTTCCCATGTTTTCGCAGCTCGGAACTTTGACCTTAAGAAGTCGGAGGACATGCTCCGGAAGGTAGGACCCTGCTTCCATGCCCTGGCTCCCTTGTGCTCACCCAGGCTTCTGGCCGGTAGAAAGAGTCTCTTCTCGTGTTCTGCTTTCCATCTCCTGGGTCCTTCCCTGAACAAGGCCTGAGTCCCTCCTCCCTGCATCCTTCTCCCACCTCCAACCCCAGTTCTGTGGAGCCTAAAGGTCTTCTGGCACAATCTTGTGCTGTGGGCAGGGCTGCCTGGCTTCATGTCCCCAGTGCCTGCAGAGGCTTTGGAGACAGGTAGCTTCTGTAGCTTCTGCATATCTCTGCAGCATGTGGAGTTCCGGAATCAGCAGGACCTGAACCACATCCTTACGTGGCAGCCACCAGAGGTGAGCCCTTCGCAGTACCCGTTAGGCCTGTTGGTGCCCTCCCTCTCCCCCATCCCCCGATGGCACAGTGTGGGCTGGTTTGAGTGAGGACTTTGTCCATTTGTCCAGGTGATCCAGCTCTATGACTCGGGTGGTCTGTGTGGCTATGACTATGAAGGCTGCCCTGTGTGGTTTGACATCATTGGGACAATGGATCCCAAGGGGCTCCTGATGTCTGCCTCTAAGCAGGACATGATCCGCAAGCGTATCAGAGTCTGTGAGCTGCTTCAGCATGAGTGTGAGCTGCAGAGTCAAAAGGTGAGCAGTGGGATTCAGGCAGCATGTTTGGTGGCCTTAGTGTTCCAAGTGGAGTCACTAGGCCCAGGGAAGGACAGCACCTTGTCTCTCTAACTCTTGCCAGCTCTACGTATGATTTTCTCCGTGAGTATCATAGTGAATGTGTGTGAGTATATGTGAGTATATATGTGTGTGCAAGTATGCATGTATGTTTGTGTGTGTATGTGTGAGTGTATGTGCAAGTGAGTATGTATGTGAGTATGTGTAAGTGTGTGTGTGTGTGTGTGTGTGTGTGTGTGTGTGTGTGTGTGTGTGTGACTCTCTGCCGGCCTGAGGTAAGGTCACCAATGCCTTCTCTTCTGGCTGAGTTCATAAAGTGCTTGCCGAGCAAGCACAAAGACCATGTTCAGATTCCAATCACCCACATAAAAAGCCAGGCCCTGACACTAACCATGGGAGGAGTAGTGAGAACTCTTACCACTGTCCCTAGGACTTCTTGGAACAGCCAGCCAGCTTTACTTACAGAAAAGATAGTCACCACTGTAGATTCTTGGGACGCAAGGAGATACTACAGAGTTAATAAAAAATATATATGAAATCCCAGGGCCAGTGAGAGGGCTCAGAGGGTAAAGGCACTTGCAACCATGCCTAACAACCTGAGTCCTGTTCCTGGAACTAACACGGTGGGAGGAGAGAATGACTCCCCCGGGTTTCCTTCTGACTTCCAGACAGGCACCATGGTATGTACCTGAACACACACACTCGCCGCACATGATAGATGATTGATAGATAGATAGATAGATAGATAGAGATAACAAATAGATAGATTACAGATAGATAATAGAAAGATAGATGGTAGATAGATATATAAATATAAAGAGTACATTGGAAAGTCGGATGTAGTAATGCATTCCTTTAATCCCAGCACTTGGGAGGCAGAGGCAGGTGGGTCTTTGTGAGTTTGAGGCCAGTCTGAGAGAGTTCCAGGACAGCCAGGGCTATATAGAGAACCTGTCTTGAAAACCAAACAAATTGTATATAGAGCACTCAAGAGTGAGGCTTCTACTCCAAGAAGACCTTCATATGCACCTGGACAGGTTTATCTCCTGCCCTGAGCTGCCCTCTGACCTCTGCAGCTTTCAGAGTGAACCCAGTGTAGAAGGCAGCCTTGCTGGTTTTGTGCATCTGAAGTATGAGCCCAGCGCACGCCATGGTGACATGCAGAGATTGAGGACAGCCTCTGGGAATCAGCTCTCTTTCCACCAAGTGGGTCCCAGGAATTGAGCTCAGGTCAATGGTCTTGGTGACAAGTGCCTTTACCTGTTGAGCTGTCTTGCCAGCCCTGAGTCATGCTTTAATTATGCACTAGGCAATAGTGTCGAACAAACTATGATACCCGAAGAGCCTAGAGCTCAGCTTTAACCTCTCCTCACACCCTAGATGGATGCCATCTGTTTGGGACCTGACACACGCTTGCCAGGCCTCCCTACCAGGTTGTGGGTATCAAGAAGATGGAGAGAGGTGGCCAGGATCCCCTGCATGAATTATCGATCTAACCAGTGTGCCTGCTCTGTTCCTGTAGTTGGGCAGGAAGATCGAGAGGATGGTGATGGTGTTCGATGTGGAAGGGTTGAGCCTGAGGCACCTGTGGAAGCCAGCGGTGGAAGTCTACCAGCAGGTAAGGCGGGATACAAGAGCAGTATCAGCACCAGGCCAAGGGGAACCCACAGTCCACACCAGCTTCCCATCCATAGAAAAGCAGAGACACCCTCCAGGGAACCTGTGGACCAGTCTGGCCTTAGGGCCACACTAGAGGGAGGATGAGGAGCAAGGACATCCCAGAGGAGGATGCACAAGTCATGGAGAAGGCGGGGCGGGGCCTCTTGCTTCAGCAGCATCAGAGCTACAGAAGACTGGGCATTCAAGGGCTGGCTACAGCCATAACCGATGTCACTTAACTTTACAGTTTTTCGCCATCTTGGAGGCAAATTATCCTGAGACAGTGAAAAATTTAGTTATTATTCGAGGTGAGTCCATGACCAAGATGACCTCTGCCTGGGGAAGGGAGACCGGGGTGAGGTGACAGTAAATAAACCATTGGATTACAGCTTCTCAAAAATCTTCTTTTGTGAAGAATAAGGCTTTTGTTTGTATTTTTAACTCCATTCCTTTGCAGACCAATATTTTTGTACTATGCAAAATCCTTCCCTTGTGTGTTTCAGCCATGTTAGGTGTCTAAATATTTGCTGCTCTTTTCTTACTCATGTCAGTGTAGACTGGACCATGAGCCACACTGTTAGCAAGAGTGGTCCCTGTCTTCGATGGCCGTCCTATATTCCCTGGACTCAGATGTCCTGGGCTCACGTCTAGTTAGCTCTCTCATTTGGAGTGAGTCAGTTTCCTCTCATTGAGACTCGGCTTTTCCGTGTTGTGGAGTGAGACCATCATGATGCCCCCCCCCCCAGATAGTTAGGATATTAAATGAGAGTCTGCTAAGTGAGAAGATTGCACATAAAACCTTGCCCACAGGAAGTGCTCAATGAGTAAGCAGGTACCCCTGGGGTGAGAGAGGATATTTAAAGCAGGTCCCCCACCTACTCTCACCCCAAAGGACTCTGAGGTCACCTAGCAAAACCATGAGTGGCCTCAAGGAATCATCATCATTGCTGACCATGGGCCCAGTTTGTCCCCAACACCCTACAGCTGGTTAAGGGACAGCACTGATTATTGAGAACCAGACACCATACGGTCACTTTACGGCTAATAACACTAAGACTCAGAAGTGCAAGTCTGAGCTAGTGCTCACACAGCAGGACATAGCAGAACCCAGATTCGCTCAACTCCTGCCCAGCACAGGATTGGCTGCGCCTTTATGTACTGCAGTTGTCTTGGTCCAGCTTCCCAGTGGCGTTCTGTGTCTTTCAGCTCCCAAGCTTTTCCCAGTGGCCTTCAACCTGGTCAAGTCATTCATGGGTGAGGAGACACAAAAGAAGATAGTGATTCTGGGAGGTAAGTGACTTCGCTCTTGACCCCCCAGTTGGCGCTGGCTCTGTGCCTGACTGGAAAGCAGAAGGTGTTGCCAGAGGCCCCCTTCTCCTGGGATATCCTCCTTCCACAGCATTGGCCTTGGTCTGGCCTCATCAGCGCACAGAACCAGCCTCCAGTTCTGGGTCATGGCCTCCGAGCCAGAAAGCAAGCTCGTGAGCACTCTGAGGAATAGATTCTCAGGGAAGCTAGTGGCCCTCTCACTGGTCTCTCTGTTGGTCTCCAGAGCTCCTCAGCGCCCCCCTTTCCTCATACAGATAACTGGAAACAGGAGCTCCTCAAGTTCATGAGCCCTGACCAGCTGCCTGTGGAATTTGGGGGAACCATGACTGATCCTGATGGTAACCCCAAGTGCCTGACTAAGGTACAGAGTTCCCAGAGGATGGGGAGGGAGGAGACCAGCCTATGGCTGCCTGTCAGCTTACCCACCGCTAACTCACAGATCAACTATGGTGGCGATGTGCCCAAGCACTACTACCTGTGCCGGCAGGAGAAGCCGCACTATGAGCACACAGTGGTGGTGGGCCGAGGCTCCTCCCACCAGGTGGAGAATGAGATCCTGTTCCCAGGCTGTGTGCTCAGGTAGGGACTGTGGCTGGGCATCCCTGGAAGGGCCTCGCAGTCCACACAGGAGGTCCTCAGAGGGTCTTTCTGCTGCAGGTGGCAGTTCTCTTCCGAGGGCGGCGACATCGGCTTTGGGATCTTTCTGAAGACCAGGATGGGGGAGAGGCAGAAGGCCGGGGAGATGGCAGAGGTGCTGCCCAACCAGCGCTACAACGCCCACATGGTGCCTGAGGACGGGAGCCTTACCTGTGTCAAGGCTGGAGTCTGTAAGAGTGCCAAGTTTTCCTGCAGTTGCCTTTGTGGGAGGAAGAGAGACAGTCATTTGGGCCTGGTCCGGCCTCTCTGGAATTCCTCTACGTCCAGCTCTCAGGGAAAGAGCAAGAACTGTACAGAAGGGCTCCAGGGGCTCCATCTTCAGGGTCTTAGATCTGATTTAAGGCCAGAGGTGCATTGCACAAACTCCTGAGGTTCAGAGCCCAGGAGAATAGCAGCCTAGGAGACAACTAAGTAGCCATGAACTTTGCCAAGGGTCTCTGCAAGGGGCCTGCCCAGTTGTCGGAACTCCAAATATCCCAAAGAGGTGGCTAGAACTGATATCAGTTTCACAAAAACAAAATGGTCTAGTGTCTTAGCTAGCTTCACATACTATAACAAAATACCCAAGGCAATAAGCTTAGGGGATTATTTACTCTACCACACAGTTCTGGAGGTTCTAGCCCAAGATTCAGTGAACTTATTGCTTTGAGTCTCCTGTGAGTGTGCACATCATGGCAAGGACACTCAGAGCAAAAACACCTATGTCACAAGCCAGGAAGTCAAAGTGATGGGGATGACATCCCCTCTTCAGGGGCTGCCTGTGAAGTGCTGGTGTAATTCTGGGGTGGTAGAAGTGGCCATACTCCTACTGAGGTCACCACACTCCCAGGAGGAGGTCATGAGTGGTGAGCTTGGGGCAGGCCAGTGGCTGATGCTCACATCTTACCCACGGCCTGGTCAACACGTTCCCAACATCACCAGGAGTGCACATGAGCTGGCCTTATACTGTCTGTCCCCTCTCTGTCCTTGCAGATGTCCTGCGCTTTGACAACACCTACAGTCTCCTGCACGCCAAGAAAGTCGGCTACACTGCAGAGGTGCTGCTCCCAGACAAGGCCTGCGAGGAGAAGCTACAGGGCCTCAGGGCAACAAGCCCTCCTCGGGACCAGGAGGACACTGGCCGCCTCTGACCCTGCTCCACCCAACTCCTTCATGCACCCCTGCCCCCCCCCCCCCCCCCCCCCGCAGCGCTGAACGAGGCTACAGAGATCTCCAACCCCCATCTCCATCTGAGCCTCCCCATGGGACCCCTTAGACACAGTCCAGCACTTTCATTCCCTGGACCTCGAGAACAGGGCCGAGGATGACAGCGCACGTCCGTTAGGAAAGGACCCTGCCCTTGCTCTTGTCCTCTTGAAGACACCCACCCACCCAGGATTCAGCCATGCTGGGTATCCCAACTGGGATCCAGTACAGGAGAGCCATATCCTGTTCGCCACAGCTGAGGGATGGTTTCTCTCCAGCTGGAGGTCAGCAAGGCCGGAAGGGCCAGCTGGAGGCAGCTGGGGAGCCGGGGAGCCGGAGAGCCGGGGAAGGAGGAGAGAAGCCCCAGCTCCAGCAGAGCAACAAGGCCTTTCTAAATTGGGCTGCCTTTGAAAGGAACGGCAGAAGTGGAGAGGCAGGGCGTGGCAGGGGAATCATCAGGGGAAAGCCACACTCGCATTACCAGGCTGAGCGGGTTATTGAATCTAATGACGAGACACAGGCGTGCTCACATGTCCTCGTGCACCTCCCCCGCCCACACACGCATGCTAGGATCCTGCTAATACTCAACTTTGACTGTTTCCTTTTTCTTCAGGCAGTTGCCCCTGCCAAGCCTTCTTCAAATTCCCCATGTAGCCCAGGCTGGCATTGCAGTCTGACTTCTTCAGTGTCCCGAGTCCTGGGATTACAGATGTACACCACTAGGACTGGCCAACTTTAGTTCTTTCTGGCCTGAGTGGAGCTCAGAACCAAAGCTAAGCTGCGGAGAGATACTGGTACTGGGGCGCAGGGTTCATCCTGGCTTCTAGCATGCTTCTGGAGAACCTTCCAGCTTTCCATACATCTGCATGTCTCTATGGAGAGAGTTGGAAGGCAGCTGCCAACATCCCTTCCCTGCGCGACCCAGGAGCTGGCCAGTGACCATGTCTGCATGTAATATCTCAAAGGCTGGCCCTCCTGACATCCACAGGTACCCAGCCAGCCTACCATTTCTCTGTTGGATGGACTGAAACTAACCGAGCAGATGCTACCAAGCTCAAACCAATGCACCTCAGTGGATTGCCCCAGAGAAGCCGTTACCTGGAGCCTAAGAGCCTTGGCTTTGCTGCACTGCTCTCTCCTGGACTTATGGCTGGGACAGAAGACCTGTGTTTCACGCAGGGTAACTCAGACACTGGCTCAGGCTCACTGATGTTGCCTTCTTTGTCCTCCTGTGCTCCTGGGCAAAATGTCCCTAGAAGTGGAATAGTAAGATGCTCCTGGAAAGGGGGGCCCTTGTTTTAAGGTGCTGTCGTCCTCAAAGCCTTGGCAGACACCACTGTCTAGGCACCTTGCAAGCAAGAAGCCGTGCCCCGGCCCCTTTCCAGGTTCCAGATGCCATCATTTGATGTTCTCTGCTTACTAGATGTCTTCATTATCGAAGAGGTTTTAATGGAAAAAAGTGATAAGCCCTGAAGATGAGGGAGGAGGCTCTTCAGGGCAGCCCCTAGCCACGGTATCTGGACCACTTACAGCCAAGGCTTAGAGTCTTAGGCAGGAATTATTCATGGCACTGCCTCTTGGCAATTCCTGCCTAAAATCAGCCTAAGCAGATTGGCAAGAGGGAAAAAACTGTACGGTTTTGCTGGATCCCAAGAGCCTGGGACTGTCAGGCAAGAGTCAGAAGGCATTTCCAAGTCCAGGGCTGCTCCTGCACTCTGAGCCCCTCTTGTCTCCCTCCATCTTCTTGCTGCAGACCAAAAGAGTTGTCGCTGTGGTTAGGACTATCTTGAGTTCGTTCATCTTACTTCATGTCATGAGTACTCAAAAAAAATGTGGCCTTAAAATAAAAGGCTCCTGGACTTTAACCCTGACCCTTGCCCTTCTAACCACCCAAAGCCAATTTTCCCCTTTAGTAAAGCCTCACTAGTATTTCCTTGCCGGTAACAGAGACAGATCTGCCCCAGGCCCAAGGACAGCTGATGCTTCCATCAGAGAGAACAGGCATACATTGTTGCTGGGGACAGAGGGATAGGCACCAGGCACCAAGGAGCGCGCTGTGGATACCAGCAGCTCTCGATCCCAAAGCTGGCACAACATGCCTCATGGTTAAGCAATGATCACAGAGGTCACCTGAGGAGATGATGCAGAACCTGCCTGGCAAGTGGACAGGGCATTGAGAGCTCAGGAAGTCATGTGTCCTCAGCAAACCCTCACTCTTGCAGGCACGTCCAACTCTCTGACATTGCAACACAATGCTGTCATCGACAAAGTTCATAACTGAGAACCATGAACCATGCCAACCGAGTTACAAAACAATCTAAAAAACCCACAGAAAACACCCACATAACACTTTATGCAATTTTATGGGTTCTGTGATTGGCCAGGTTCATAGAGACCCTGGGCCTCATGCAGCCTGTAGAGTCAGATGGGACACCCCTTATAGAGTGTGTTTTTATTTTTTCTTTTTGTAGTTCTGGAGCCAGAAGTCACATCCTTGCACATGCTAGACAAGCATCCTGCTTGTGAGCTGCAGACCCAACCAAAAGACTGATGCTTTCTTACGGGAATAGTGTGTGTCTTCCTTTATGTCTCCACTCGTCGTTCTTTGGCGGTTGTTGAGCATCTGCCCAGCACCCGGCCTCGCAGACCCTGGGGACAGTGAGGGTGCTCAGCTGATCTAACTCCACCAACAGGAAGCTCACTCACACTGAGGGAGGCAGAGTGACCTCGATGATCAGAAGTCAAGTGCACATGGTGTCTTATGGTGGCAGGAACCAAATTTGTAGGGCATGCCCAGAAAAGAATGAGTTTTGGAAGAACTTGGGGTGGGATGGTTATATAAGGACAGGCCTCCAGGGTGAGGAATGGGATATGGTGGCCATAAGGTGTTTGGAGCCAGAGGAGACAGGCAAGTTTAATAGATGTCAATAAGGCTGGGCGGTGGTGGTACACACCTTTAATCCCAGCACTCAGGAGGCAGAGGCAGGAGGATCTTTATGAGTTCAAGACCAGCTTGGTCTACAAGAGCTAGTTCCAGGACAGGCTCCAAAGCTGCAGAGAAACCCTGTCTTGAAAAAAACAAACAAACAAAAAAAGTCAATAAAACATGTCAATAAATCATGTTTGACGTAAATGGCTGTAAGAGCATGTGGCTTGCCGGGGGTGGGGTGGCATTTTTTGGCAGGGAATTGTAGATCCAAGCTCTTCAAATAAGATGCTGGAAAGCCTGAGCCCTCCTGTCTCGGGGATGGAGGCAAGGCCGACTCTTCCCCGTCCACCTCCTAGAGAAAGTCCTCGTAGCCTTTGGAAGAAGGTGCATTGGGCGTTTATAGGGGTGTTTTTATGGCAGTCGGAAAAAGGGGTGTTTTTATGGCAGTCGGAAAGACTCCCCTGCCCTCCCACCCCAGCCGAGTTCACGAAGTCAAGAGGGACACAACAATCCCTGGTGTTCAGAGCAGGTTTTCAGCTATGTTCTAGGGCCCAGCCCGCCACAGTTTACACAGCTCCTTGTCTGCCACCCTGAAGCAGATAGAGATGAAGTCCCATTTTACAGGCCAGGCCCTGGAGGCTTAGCGAAGTGGGGGTATGCCTGAATAATGCCTGTGTCTAATGGCAAACTGGATCAGGTACCCAGGTCAGTCTCCCACTGTGTCCTCGGTGCCTTCTTGAGAGGAGAGGACCAACTTGACCTGTCCTCTATGAAGGAGGGCTGCGTGGGGTGGGACTTCAGTGTGGGCCAGAGGAAAGCATGGAGTTCCAGGGGCTAGAAAAAGCCCAGCTCACGACCAGCTTACTGTGTGTCCAGGCCAGTCTGTGCTAGGAAGTTTTCTGTACAGTTACAGGGGAGGAGACCCAGAGTTGGGGCAGGAAGTAACTTGTCCTGAGAAATACAGCATGAGAGGAGAAAGCATAGCTGGGTGATAGTGCACACCTTCAATTTCAGCACTTGGGAGGCAGGAGCAGGTAGATCTTTTGAGTTCGAGGCCAACATGGTCTACAGAGAGAGTTCCAGGATAGTCAGGGATACACAGAGAAACCGTGTGTTAAAAAAAATTAAGGAGAGAGAACAAGATGTGAACTTGGGGAGCTAGACAGGGATACAGCTTGATGGTAGAGCACTAGCGTAGCACGTGCAAAGGCCTAGGTCCCCTAGACCATTGAAACAACCACAAAACCCCAGGGACTTGAGTGCAGCTGGCCTGTGTAAGAGGGAGGGAGTGAGAACAACCAGGCCAACCAGGAACTCAGACATGCTCCCAGGGCCTTGTGACCTCTATCTTCCTCCAGCAGGGAGCAGTGTTGGGCAAGACATACCCTGGCTCACCAGGGACTCAATAGAATCCATTTGCCTCCTGAAGGACCTCATAGGAAGTCCAGGAGGTCAAGCCCACCAACCCCACCTTCTTGAGGTTGCTCCAAGTGGCAGAAAGAGGTGATCTGATCCTACTTCAGATCCCGCCTTGGTAGCTTTTTCTGACTGGACCATGTCTTCCTCCCATAGGCCCTGCCCTGTCATCTACACCTCCAGCTTAGATGACTTAAGGCCACTGCTACTTTCCCAGACTCCAAAGCTGTAAACGTCCCTGAAATGACAGCTGGCTCACACTTCTCCGTGTAAGTCCTTCCCTGACTCCTCACGGGTCCTGTGTGCTCGCATGTCTTCCAAAGCCCTCTATGGCCTGCCGCAATCCTTCTTCCTGCCCAGCTTCACCTGACAACCTGCATCTCCCAAGTCCTGATTATCCTGCCTGCTTGAGCTCTGCCCTCAGCCCAGGACTCCCTCTCCCAGCACAGTTCTGGGGAGCCCCCAGACCTCAGGAATCCTCCACCTTCACCCAACAGAGTTCAGGTCTCTTTTCCATACAGTAAAGCAGCAGGACAGCACCATCGTCGGCCTCAACCCTCGCTACTACTCATACTACAGCTAGCCCAGGCTACATGCCCTGTCTGGCCATAGACGAGAGTCACGCATTTACTGAGTCCTGCCCCGCCTAGTGGCCATCTCCCACTAGGGTCTCAGAGACAGTAATGGTCCAGTGATAGTACTGGGACTGAAAGTAGGGACATCTGACTCCATAGCCATGGGCCTCTTTGTTAGCTTTCCCTTGCCGTGACAAATGTCTGAAACAACTGACTTATAAAGAGAAAAGTTGTCCCTTGGTCCACAGTTCTGGAGATGCCATTCTAAAATCAGGTGCCCCATTGCTGTTTTGGACTCCTGCTGAGGAAAATGCAAGTTCATTAGTATATCCAGACCTGTCATGGGCTTAGCTCTGTTTGAGGTGCCGGGTGGCTGGTCCGTTGACACACTGTTTACCTGGGAAGCCTGATGGTTGTGTTGGATCAGTAGGACACATGTTCAAAAGCTTCACAGACCTGTAATCCCAACACGGAGAAGACAGGCAGATCCTTGGGGCTGGCCAGCCAGCTAGCCTAATTGGTGAGCAACAGGCCGGTGAGAGACTCTGTGTCCATAAAACAAGGTGGGTGGCCACTGAAAACAGACACATGCAATCCTGACACATGTAACTTGTTGTTTAGTGGACAGAGAGTTTCCATTGTTGATAAAACCCGCACGACAATTGGAACGTAGGCAACTGAGGGACAGAGCCAACACAGGACAGACACACGGAGACCGCTTCTCAGCACAAAGATTTGTTTGCCCCAGAGGGACCAAGACAGGGGATAGGACATAAGAGAGGGGGTGAAAGGGGGCAAGGTGGGGGCAGGGAGAGAGAATATTTGCCCCAGAGGGACAAAGGACTGCCTCTGGATAGAGAGGAGACAGACGTGGCCCAAAGGCAAAGGGCAGGTTATAAAGAGGAAGGGGAAACCCGTGTTAGAATGAGTTGGTTTGCTTTGGTTGGGCATGTCAATTAGGGTAACCAAAAGGAGGCTTTTGATTGCTGGACACAGTACTTTGATACTAGACCTTGGTGGTCAGCCTTAGGAGGAGGAAATGGCCAAAGAAGGCAATAGACCTTGGTGCTTAGCTTTAGAAATGTAATCTGTTTAGCAAGGAAAAGGGAATGGGGAGAGCAAGACTTCTCAGAGTAGTATTTGCCAGGCTCGGGCCTCCTAGAGCCCTTCAGTGATGGCTCTGAATTAGACACTAAAAGTTACTGAATTGGAGCCAGACATGGTGGCACACGCCACACTCAGAGGCAGAAACAGGTGGTTTTCTGAGTTCCAGGCCAGCCTGGTCTACAAAGCAAGTTCCAGGACAGCCAACGCTACACAGAGAAACCCTGTCTCGAAAAACAAACAGAAAATATTGAATTGGTAAAAATTATGCGAGGTACATTTTTACAGTAGTTAAAAGAAATAGACCCAAAGCTTATGTATAAAGTCGGGCTTGGCGACATCATCTGGGAGGTGGAAAGGAGGGTCATAAATTCAAGGTCATCATCAGCCACGTGGTAAGTTTGAGGCCAGTCTGGTCTACGGGAGACTTTTTCTCAAAAATTAATGAATTAGTTAATCAGTTATTTAATTAATTAAAATTTGTAAAGTTTTTTTCTTCCCCCAAAAAGGAAACTGAGTACAATTGTGTTAGGAATTTTTCCTAACACAAGATCTCTGCCGATGCAAAAATCCCAGTCAAGCCAAATCACAACAAGCCAATTAAAAAAAATAGCCAGGTTTAATGGGATTCCTGCACTCTTGGGTGGCTCCGAGAGTGGGGGGACACCACGTGTTTCTCCTTTGGGAGCTATCTTAAATACCCTGAGGGAGTGGTCGTGACCTCCCCAGGGAGGAGTCAGGACCTGGCAGGCTGGGATTTGGAGTCTAGACCAATACAACTCTCAGGCCTGGGGTCTGGGGGCTATGCTCCCAATTTAACAAATTGTATTTGAGTTTGAAAGAAGGGATTAGTTCAGCAGCCTAAAGCTTACACTGCTCTTACAGAAGATTCTGGTCCAATTCTTAGAATCCATGCGGAGCTGCTCACAACTGACTACTGTACGTAACTCCAGCTCTAGGAGATCTGACTCCCTCTTCTGGCCAAAAAAAAATTTCTTCCTTATTTTTAAATAAAATTAAGAAAAAGTCTTTTTAAAAAAGAAAAGAATTAGAACTGAAAACAAACAACAACAAAAACAGGACAGCTAATCCGCAAATCTTGCAGATGACTAGAGGAGGAAGACGGAGAAAAAAAAGGCCAGAGTGGAGGTCACCTACATGGGGATGAGTAGCCACGTGACAAGGGTTGGGAGCTTCAGAGAAAGCATGGAAGCCCCGAGTACCAAGAAACGCATAACTGGCCTTCAGTCTGCATGCAGAAGAAGGGTACAGAGAGGGTACTTTTTAAAGATTTGTTTTGATTTTTCTCAGTACTGAGGCTAGAACTCAGGGCCCAGAGTGCTCGAGGCATGCGTCCAGCCTGTCTTTGAAAAGTAGAGTCACCATTCCTTCACACAGAGGAGGCTCCTAACGTGGTTAGAGAAATGCAAGTCGAGGCTACAATCTCAAAGAGTCCCTTGGATGGCCAGAATAGGAATGTATCTAGAAACAGAAAATAACAAACATTGGAGAGGGTGAGAAGAAGGTAGAACCTCATCCATCTGGAAACAGAAAGCTCTGTGTTTGCCTCCCAGGGCAGCCTGCATTCAGCCCAGGGAGTCCTTTCTCGTGCATTCGGCTCAACCGACTGACAAGCATATGCCCCCATAAAATTTGCACAAAAACATGTCCCTAGCAGTATTGTTCACAATCTGGAAGTGGAAGGCGCCCAAGTGCTCTGTCCACCAACAGACAGACAGAAGACCCTCCAGAGCCTGTCCCATGGGAAACAGTGTTCAACCTTGAGAAGTACAGAGCAAGCCAAGCATAGCTGCACATGCCTTTAATCCCAGCACTTTGGAGGCAGAGTCAGGTGGATCTCTGTAAATTCAAGGCCAGCCTTGTCTACAAAAAAATTCCAGGACAGCTAGGACTACACACAGAGATCCTATCTGAAAAAAAAAAAAAAAAAAAAAAAAAAAAAAAAAAAAAAAAAAAAAAAAGGTAGAGATACCGGATTCTGACCTCTGGCTTCCACACATACATGCACCAGGTGAGTGCACTTGCACACACATGTGTACACACACACAAAATAGTACTGATGAGACGGGGAAGGGAAGAATTTTATTATCCAGTATGAGCACGCTGAAAACTGGATGACTACCAGTTTGAGGCTGTACAAGGCAATAACAAACTTGGAGGTGGGGGAAGAAAAATGCGTGTTACCTGGGCAGGGCACAAAGCCGTAATCCCGGCACTTGGAAGGTCTGAGAAGGAGGATCTGGAGTTCAGAGTCACCTTTGACTACATGGAGAACCTGGACTACATGAGATCCTGTCTGGAAAAAAAAAATTAAGTATGCATTATTAGGCATTCTTGGTTAAACTGTGGTCTGCTTGGTCATTGTTTTGGTTTAAGTCCTGCAAGCTTCTTCTGGATTTAGAAAAATTCATTGCTGGAAGGAGCAGTTGGTTTCCCTGGGTATGATTGTTCTTCCTTGATGGGGCAGCTTCAGTTTCTAACTCAGGCTGGCACTCTGGGTGAGGGGTGGAACCTCTTTACTTAAGGCAATTCAACTTTGTATCATCAGCTTTAAGACAGACTCTCCAAGACTTATTTTGTTATGTGTGCACGTGTGTGCGTCTGTGTGAGGATCTGTGCACATGAGTGCAGGTGTTCTTGGAGACCAGAGAGGTCAGATTCTCCTGGAGCTGGAGTTACGGGCTCTTACGAGCTGCCCAGAATGGATGCTAGGAACCAAACTTAGGTCCCCTGACGTCACCTTCTCTCCTGTCCCTAGGCAGACACTTTAAACAAGCATAGCTGTGGAGAGAGATGAGCCAGAATCTGACCCAACATTTAAGGCAACGAAGAAGACAGTGGTGACATGAAGGCAGAGACCCACGCTTATCCTTTTAGTTATTCGTCAAAGGCCAGAGTGAAAACTCCATGCTTTGTAGCCAAAGCCACCACCGAACCTTTGTTACAGTTAGAGTAGATGTTTGCACACAACCCAGTGAGTGTGCAAAAAAATCACCAAGCTGTATATAAAGAATGAAACATTTCTATTGTGTGTGTAGATCTTATTTCATTAAACCCTTCTCGCATCTTCCTTAACAAAAGCTCAGTAGTGGAGCTCCCCACCAGCATGCCCTAGGCCCTGGATTGGATCCCCAACACTGGAAAAAATTATAAACAAATAAATCTGCCCCAGGGTTATAAAGCCTGGCAAGTGAACTATGGATGAATGTGCACCCTACTCCCCACACACACCCCTGTGCCTCCTTTCCTGTGGTCTGAGCTCTCTCCTGCCTGCTTCTTCCCAACATGTCTGTTTACATGGAGGCCTCTGCACTCCCTGCAGACTTCTTAGCTGGTTCCAGCATGATCTACTTTAGGGAAGGTGGGCAGGAATGGGTGGACACTGGAGTTGCTGAGAGCAGTCCTTTCCCATTGCCTAGAAACCTAGAAGGTTCTTTCTTGGGTGAGGCAAGGCAGTTCTGTCAACTCCCCTACCTGTGTTTACTCATGCGTGTTGTGGTGGTTGCCTTGGTCCCCTGGATCCTTGGCAGACGCGTTGTTCAATGCAGTCTGGGGGTGTTTACCTGGGGAGGGTAGTTCTGGGCATGTACAGGTGGGCTCCTTCCCCAGGTCCTTTGTTTCAAAGGAAGGGAACGTTAAACTTCAGTTGGGTCCACATTCTCGGCAGCCCAGGTGTGTGCGGAGGTGGGGACCCAACATGCGTCCAGCTGTTTACCGAGCTCTCGGATGTCCCCAAGCCCAGTGTTAAGGCTTGCAGTGGGGTAAAAGATGAGGGGTGGGGGTAGAGCTTGTCACTTCGGTCTCTGTGAGCTCCTATGAGCACGGCTCCTGTGGGCCGTGTTCTCCTGTGTCCTCGACCCCTCTGGCTCCCACAGTCCTTCACCAGTGTGAAACTCCCGGAGCTGAGGCTGTGGGACAGCCAAGTCCCTGGGTGAGCTCCATGCCATGCCTTGATTTGCCCATCTGTAGAATATGCTAAACAATGGTGCCCACCCCTTCTAGGAGGTTGCTTATGTCTAGTAGAGATACTGTGCTCAGAATTCATTGTGGTGTGTGGCACGACCTTACTAAATGTGATCATGCTAGCTATAAGCCACACGGGGGAATTAAAGTTCAAATAAATGCCAGGCCCAATGGTACAGACCTGTGATCTCAGCTGCTTGGGACACTGAGCAGGAAGATCACAAGTTCAAAGTTTGGCTGAGCTACAGAGTGAATACAAAGCCATCCTGAACAATTTAGTGAGACCCTGTCTCAAAATAAAAAGTTAAAAGAGGCCCCGGGCACAGTGTAGTTCAGTGGTAAGACACCTGCATAGCCTAGCCTAAGGCCTGGGCTCGCTCTCCAATACCAGAGAGAAATAAAGGGGATGGGGGGGGGGGGAATCAGTTAAAACTGCAGCTCTAGCGGCCGGTGGTGCAGACACTGGCAATCAGTCAGCACCCAGCCAGCATCGGCCCTGCCTTCAGGTTTATAAGCTGGCTGCAGCAGTGCACCCCTGTGGTACTTGGGAGGTCAACCAGAAGGTTCTGGAGTCTGAGGCCAGCCTGAGTTCCACTGGGAACCACAGTCTCACAACAGCGATCGCAGAAAGCCCAGACTTCGTTATTCTGCTGTTTCCCACAGGAGTGACTGCCAAACGTGCTAATTGGGACAGATGGTGCCCGCCATGGTACGAAGTTCTGCTAACGGCTCATGGACAGTAAACTGCTCGGCAATGCACGGTCCAGTCAGAAGGACCCAGAGTTCCTATGAAGACCCAAGCTCCTCTCTTCCTGCCCGTCCTCCTCAGCCTCGGGGTCCTGGGTCCCGGGTCACCTCCCGTCAGAGGGATTAGGGAGAGAATGGGGGTCCCGAGTCACCTCCCATCGGAGGGATTAGGGAGAGAACGGAGACTGGTGGGAACCTGGAGGGATTAGGAGCTAATAACAGAGCAGCTGTGGAACCCAATCTCCACAGGCCGCCGCCTGGGGGAAGTGGGTGGTTGGAATGTGAAGTGGGGGTGGGGTTGGGTGTGGGGAGTTACCTAACTGCTCCAGAGTGACACACCAGGTGTCCCAGACAGAGGGAAATGGCCAAAGGTGACCCCTTCTCCTGTGGACCCAACTGTATCGGGGCCACAAGTCAGGCAAGGTGCCAGAAGACAGCGTCTAGAGTGTCCCACACCCACCTCCTTAAAGAACCCCGAGATAGCTCAGGATTGCCCCAAAATTGTACATCTAGGATGCTCTAGGTTAGGGATAGTGGACCTGGGACAGTGACTTGCTCTAACCTAGCTGTGTTAACTAAGGCTAGCCCAGGGTCATTTCTAGCTTGCACAGTCTCTTGAGACAACTTTGCTTGCTTGGTGGTTGGTTTGCTCTGAGACAGGGTATTGCTGTTATTAGCCCAGGCTGTCCTTGAATTTACAACCCTCCACCCCCGTCTCAACCTCCTGAGTGCTGAGTGATAGGCATATGCTGGGTTAAAGGTTTTCCTAGAGACAGTAATTGACAGGATATAGCCTTTTCCTTACCAGGGCTCCAGAGAAGGGGAAGGGGGCAATCCCCTAGCAATGCATAGAAACCTGGGCAGTCAGTGCTTTTATCCGTGTTAGGGAGCAGAGCTGGTCCTCTGTCAGAGACGAGGGGCCCCAGGAAACACTGCACAGAGCCGGTCCTCTGTTAGAAATGAGGGGCCCAGGAAACACTGGGCAGAGCTGGTCCTCTGTCAGGGATGAGGGGCCCAGGAAACACTGGGCTGAAAGGTGTTACAAGGAAATCTAGAGCAGGGCTGGCCTCAGGCCCGTGTTGTGGTAGAATGCAGAAAGGGACAGAAAGTGAAGGACACAGGAAACTTCTGGGCTTCCCTGCGCACCGACTGTGGATGTCCCACCAGCTTCTTCACCCCAGGTAGATACTTCTTCCCAGCCATATATAAAAGTCCCCCAAAGACATCCTTGCCCCAAAGGCTATGCTCTTGACCCATTAGAACCCTCAGTACTAATGGGAGCTGTGCATAACCAGAGGCCCCACACACGGGGTTCTGGGTAGACACAGGGGGAGGGTGCCTGGCCTTTCCCTATGGTCAAGTCTATAAGACTAGTTCCTTGCAACAGAATTTGAAAGACATCAGAAAAGTAGCAACGACCCTATGAATAAGACCAGCCTTCAGCATAGACCTTTGAGTTCTGTCTTTTGTCTCCAGCAGCCTGTCTTCTTCTCTCCTTTTTGCAGTACCGGGAATCGAACCCAAGGCTGTAGGCACACTAGGCAAGCTCTATCCAGTACTGCATCCCATCTCACAGACTGTCTGTCTCTTGACTGTGAGTGTTCACTGCAGCTGAGGGGTATGAGCATCTCCCGACTCTGAGCACCATGCAGGGCGCTCAGTAGGCTGCAGGGCCTCAGACTCCCACTCTGCAGGAGCCAGTGGAGGCTTTTGGGAGCTCCTTCCTTAAGAGCATGAGGAGACTAAGGCTTAGGAAAAGGCTGCACCTCTAAGGAGTGGGGCTCATCCTCCACGGGACTGCCCCTTCTCCAGGACAGTGGTCACTGGAGGCCAGAGAGCGCTGAGGGGGCTCACAGAGAAGGCCAGACTCCTTCCTTCACAGCTACCTCATTTGGCAGAGGGCCTCTGGGCCTGCTGTTTGCTCCAGACCTGTCCCAGAGCCAAGCACGGGACCTCACTTAATCCCAGTTATGTAATGTCCAATCTAAAGAATTGGTCTGGAGGAGGCGCCTGAGCCACACCCAGAAGTGGGGGCAAAAGGCTCCAGCTGGGTCTGGACAGACAGAGGAGGCTGGGCCTCTGCCTGCAGTGGTCACTGCTCCTCAGCCTCAGCCAGCACCATGAGTGGCCGAGTTGGAGACCTGAGCCCCAAACAGGCAGAGACCCTGGCCAAGGTAAGAAGAGACGCCCCCCGACCCCCCGTAGGACCTCAGAGGGAAGTGGCCGAGAGTGAGGCAGAAAGCATCCCTGGACCCTGCCTCCATCTGTTGATGCTGCATGTCCTTGACATTGTCTCTTTGCCGTCACCTCTTCAGGGGTCACATCTTACACAGTTCCGTGACATCAGTCCTGCCAGAGCAGGTATAACATGTGGGTGACATGACAGAAGTAAACTTGAGCTTGCCCAAGAGCCAGACCCCAGAGCTCTGCCTGGCAGTTCCCCTCCCTGGCCCCAGGTGGGAGCTGAACATGCAGCTGTTGTCCTCTGGTGGATTCTCCTGTCCTGGGACTGAAAGGAAAGCCAGTCCGTAGGCTCCAGATCCGAGAGACAGACAGAGCGTTGGTGTGCCCACGGCTGAAGGGAAGAGGACACTTCATCATGAACCTTCCCTTCCTTCAAATCCACGTCTTTGTAAAAGACGGGAAGAGGAGAGAATGTACAAGGGGAGCTAGGAAAACACAGGCTGCCCCCTTTGCTCACCTACCTGCCCTCTATCTATTCCTCCTCCTACCTCCATTTCTCTGTCCTGTTCACGGCCCATCTCTCCTTTTCTCCACTTACCTACCTATACATAGATCCATCCCTCCATTGATCAATTGATCCTTCACTTTTTCTTTCCACCCACCCATTCGCTCGTCCCTCCATTCTGCCTTTGTCTGCACACTCACCCACCTATGCCACTGTCAGGCTGAGGAAGAGAGCGAAGGAGAGGTGATTACCGAATCTTGGAGTAGAGAGGCCAAGAAGGCTCGGTATGAGAAACTCACCAACAGGCATCTTTCTTTCCAGTTTCGAGAAAATGTCCAGGATGTGCTGCCTGCCCTGCCCAACCCTGATGATTACTTTCTGCTTCGTTGGCTCCGAGGTGAGGGGAGAGGTGGGGTTACTGAAGATGAGGGGGCAGCAAGAGGGCCTGGGTCCCCACAGCTTCATCACAATCCGTGGCTCTCAGGATCTGACCACACCATCTTGTTCGCATGCTCGGGTCTAGGAGAGCGGAGGGAGAGGCAGGTTCCTATCAAATTCCTAGGGTCCCCCATTGCTTTTACTTGTTAGGGGCAAAGCAGCGCAGCCCTGTCCCATCTTCACCTTCCCCCGTCTTTCCTCAGCTCGGAGCTTTGATTTGCAGAAATCAGAGGCCATGCTTCGCAAGGTAAAGCATCAGCCCCAGAATTTGGAGATGTTATTTATATGGGGGGCAGGGTGGAAGAAATCAATGCCTCATACCCCTACATCCACGCCCTTTTCAGGGAGCTGGGAGCCCCACGGGCCCTAACCATCCCTTTTGTTTTCAGTACATGGAGTTCCGGAAGACTATGGACATTGATCACATCCTTGATTGGCAGCCCCCAGAGGTGAGCCCCACCCCCAAACACTCAAATAGCCTCTGGTCACTGGAGACCATGAGGGAGGTCAGCAAGCAGAGATGCCCTTGAAGCCATTAACCCCACAGGGCCTTTTCTATAAGAGTAACGAAAATCCCTGTGTCTAGAGTTCCATCATTGGCTGGGAATGACGGCAGACACCCAGAACTCGGGAGGCAGAGGCAGGTGGATTTCTGGGTTTGAGGCCAGCCTGGTCTACAGAGCGAGTTCCAGGACAGCCTGGGTCACACAGAGAAACTCTGTTATGAAAAACCAAAATGATGATGATAATAATAAGTCCCAGTATGAGTTCATTTATTCACCTGAACACTATGAGACAGGTGTTATCATCCCTTGCATCCAGCAAAAATCCAGCAACTTGCCCGAAGTCCCACAGTTTCATGGTGAGGCTGGGGTTTGAGCTTAGCCCTGCTTGGCCTCTCAAACTTGTACCTGAGACACTGTGGCCAGTCAGTCCCTCTGTGTCTCTACCCACTCCAAAGTTTCAAAGCATCCTGTCCAGGTGAGAAAGCAACAATCCATCAAGGTATTAATAAGAGTGGTACCCACACTGGGGTCACAGTAACATGATCTCAGAGGTGTGGACAGCATGTCATGTCTGCCAGAATTTATCAGAGAGCAAGAATCTGAGCCATCTTATGCAAGAGGAGGTGGGATGGAGCTCAGAAAGGTGCCATCGCTTGCTCAAGGACATGGAACAGAGAAACATCAGTGTCTGTGTTTGAACCAGATCTGCTGACCTTCAGAACTAACATCCTCTATCACTAAACAAGACAGTGATGGCACTGCAGGCAGGACCAATGAGCCCAGAAGCCTGAAGAGAGGTGTATATGATGCCAAGTGTCATGTATCTTTCCATGTCCAGGTGATCCAGAAGTACATGCCGGGCGGCCTGTGTGGCTATGACCGTGATGGCTGCCCCGTTTGGTATGACATCATCGGGCCACTGGACCCCAAAGGGTTGCTTTTCTCAGTCACCAAGCAGGACCTGTTGAAGACCAAGATGAGGGACTGTGAGCGCATCCTGCACGAGTGTGACCTGCAGACAGAGCGGGTGAGGTTCTGACTGGATAGGATGGGCGACTGGACGCAGGAGAGATGACCAGGGTTGGTGGTCCCGAGAACACACCAGTGTTCTCCCTACTCTCATGGTCAGAGGACTCTCATCTCAGGTCAGAAAGCGCCACTGTTTATCAGCTGTGTGAACCTGGGAAGTTTCCAACCTCTCTGAGCCTCACCCTTGGCAGGACAGTCTGCAAAGAGTAAGGGATGATGACAGTGAGGCTGTTCTCCAGCTTATGATGGGGGTCCATCCTAATAAACCTAATAAATAAGGATTCTAAGTTTAAAATAACATAAGTTGGAGATAAAACTATAACTTCTGACCCACTCAGCATCATAGCCTGGACTAACTAGCCTGCCTCAGGTGTGTGCAGTGTTTTCATTAGACTACAGATGGACCCCAGAAGACAACACCATCCTGAATATTGCTAGACCAGAAAAAAATCAAAACTCACCATTCAGACTAAGGAGTTGACTGAATGTGTGCTGCTTCACAACATCATAAATTGTTTTTAAAAGTATTAAGTCAAGCTATTGTCAGTGAAAGGATGGATGGATGGATAGATGGATGGATGGGTGAATAGATGGGTGGATGGGTGGGTGGATGGGTGGATGGATGGATGGGTGGATAGATAGATAGATGGGTGAATAAATGGATGGGTGGGTTGGTGGATGTTGGATGGATGGGTGGATAAATGGATGGGTGGATGGATGGGTGGATAGATAGATGGGTGAATAAATGGATGGGTGGGTTGGTGGATGTTGGATGGATGGGTGGATAAATGGATGGGTGGGTGGGTGGGTGGGTGAATAAATGGATGGGTGGATGGATGGGTGGATGAATGGGTGGATGGATGGGTGGATGGATGGGTGGATAGATGGATGGGTGGGTTGGTGGATGTTGGATGGATGGGTGGATAAATGGATGGGTGGGTGAATAGATAGGTGGATGGATGGATGGATGGATGGGTGGGTGGATGAGTGAGGAGATCATTCTTGTCCACTTGCAACTCTGAGGACAGAGTGGAGGTTTGGAAGCACCCTGAGGGTCATATACTTGGGTCACCAGTTCCCGAGCCTACACTTTGACCCTGGCTCTGTCCCTTGCTCATCCTCACAGCTGGGAAGGAAGATTGAGACCATTGTGATGATATTCGACTGTGAGGGTCTGGGACTGAAGCACTTCTGGAAACCTCTGGTGGAAGTGTACCAGGAGGTGAGGAAGCCCAGTGGTGGATGTGCACATGCACACATGCGCGGGCACACACACACACACACACACACACACTTGGGTGACATGCTTGGCCTGCTTTGACCTTGCAGTTCACTTAGAACACAAATTAATAAAAAGTGATTTCCTAGCCTGGTCTACAAGACCTAGTTCCAGGACAGGTTCCAAAACCACAGAGAAACCCTGTCTTGAAAAACCAAAAAAAAAAAAAAAAAGTGATTTCCTTCCTAGGCCCCGCCCACCAAGGAAACCTTAGTAGGACTCCTAGAAAGTCCGCAGAGTAGATCTTAGGAGAGCACAGGGCCTGCTTCCACAGACAGTCCCAGACCTGTCAGTCCCTTGGCAGGTCACACACACCCTGCTCTGGGCCCCCACTACGCTTCAGGCTCCTCACATCCAAAATGGGGGCACTGAGACCAGGCGACTAGGAGAGTCTGTAAAACATGTGCATGGTGCCGGGCGACACTGAACATCTGACATGGTTCTCTTCTGCCGTTTAAACGATGGCGTGGTTCCCATGAGCATTTGGCTCTCAGTCTGAGTGAAAAGGTTCCTTTGAGAGGCCAATGGAGGTGATACCAAAAAGGAAACCCTCCAGGCAGGAGATGGCAAAGGGGAGAAGGGGAGAAGGTGTGGGCTCTGAGAGGGTTTTCTTGGTTCCACAGTTCTTTGGCCTCCTTGAAGAGAACTACCCAGAGACCCTGAAGTTCATGCTCATTGTGAAGGGTGAGTGAGAAGTGACTGCCCCTCCCTGGGCCTCCACAGCTTTGCCATTCACTCTTGTGGCTCGGTGCCTTCCCCCCAGGGCTGTTGTGGGAGGGTTTGCTTGCTGTCTGCATGCCCACCACTTGACTCTGCACAGAGGAAGGCTCAGGCAATGGTAGCAGCTAGCTTCACTAGCTCCTCTTCCCCTCTCCCACCCATGATCCTCTCTCCCTCCTCAGACTGTCTCTGGCCCTAAGCTGCCCAAGCTGGCCTTGAACTCACTTCGTAGCTCACATAGACCTTACACTTGCAGTCTTCCTGCCTCAGCCTTCATAATGTATGAGATTACAAGCCTGTACCACCAGGTCTATTCTCCTATTCATTCTGGTTTTCTTTCTTTCTTTTCTTTTTTTTTTTTTTTTTGAGGAGGAGGGGTAATTTTGTTTGTTTGTTTGTTTGTTGAGACAGGCTAACTTGTAGCTCTGGCTGTACTGAAACTCACTCTGTAGACCAGGTTGACCTCGAACTTACAGAGATCCACCTGCCTCTGCCTCCTGTGTGCTGACTAAAGACAAGTGCCATCACCGCCCAGCTCACTGTTTTTCTGAGCAAGTTATCTACCCTATGAAGGGCTCTAAGCCTATGTCTGTGGTATATGTCCCAGGCCTGGTACCATTCTGGGTGCTCACTAGCCATTTAAGTGGCTATTCCTCAGGTAGGTAGAAGGATGGTTTGCTTGTAACTGTTGGTGGAGGCTGCTTGTTTGTTCCCAGCCACCCAGACCTGAAATAATCACACAGAAACTGTATTAATTAAAACATTGCTTGGCCAATAGCTTAAGCATATTTTTTAGCTAGCTCTTATGTCTTAAATTAATCCATTTCTATTATTTTATATTTTATCACGAGGCTCATGGTTTACCAGTACGGTTCTGGCTGGCAGCTCATATCTTTCTCCTCTGGTGGCTACATGGCATCTCTCTGACTCTGCCTACTCTCTCTATACATCTCTGAATTTTCTGCCTGACTTCACTCTGTTAAGCCATTGGCTGAAAGCAGCTTCTTTATTAACCGATGGTAATAAAACATTTTAATAGCATACAGAGGGGAATCCCACATCAGGTAACTCATTGTTTCGTTAGTTGTCCAGTTGATTTACTAGTTGATTGGCTTACTAGCCAAGTAACTAGTGATGGATTGGAGAGTTGACTGGGCTGGATGATTGGTTGACTGACTTTGAGCTTAGCTGATTGATTGTATGGCTATCATTTTGGTGACTGGTTGCTTGGGTGGATGCCTGGCATGTTGGTTGATGGATGGCTAGGTTGTTCTTCAGCTGAATGTGCATTGTCAGCTGGTTATTGGGATCGCTGGCTCTTTGTGTGAATGGTTGGTAGCTGGAGTAAGCCGTTAATCAGCTGTCCAGCTGGTTGGTCAGCGGACCAGCCAATTGACTTTCTGTTTGGCTGACTTGATGAGTTTGACTTCAGTGAGTTGGTGGATTATTTATTTGTTAGCAGGCTGGTTAGCTTATTGGCTGGGTGATGAGGAGGCTGGTGACTGGTTTATTTGTGGAGTGGGTAGGCAATGGATGGTTAGTTGACTATTTCTTGGGTGATTGGGTCAGAGTCTGGACTGGAAGGGGTCCTTTACGATTCTATATCACTGGCCGTGTTCATTGTGGAAAAGTGCCTCCGTGGCTTGATTTCTCCTGTTCTTCTTGTATCTTTCCAGCTACAAAACTGTTCCCTGTGGGCTACAACCTCATGAAGCCATTCCTGAGTGAGGACACACGGAGGAAAATTGTGGTGTTGGGAAGTAAGTTGTTCCAGGGCCCCCGTCCCTGTGCCTCACACATAAGCTTTAGAGTGACGGTGGTCCATTCTCCCTGCCAGCACGCAGCATGTGCCTGCAGTCACAGGCTCCTTCTTCCCCACGGTGAGATGGGGCTCCTAACGTAGCCAAGTCATTTCCTGGGCCCCATTCCCTGCCTTCACCCTCGGGTGAGTGCCTCCTGCCCCTGTAAGTTTCTGCTCTGTTGCTTCTCAACCTTGGCTCTACGTGCCCTGGCTTCCCTTCTGCACCTGCACATCCAGCCAATGCTTCTAACGACAGCTCAGACTGAGGAGGAAAAGCAGGAGACATAGCCAGGACTCAGAGAAGGAAGTCTGACACAGAGGTCTGGACAGGTGCAGACAGATGCATCGTTCGGTGGATTCTGGGTAGCCGCAGGAGCTGTGCTGCGGGACGATACCGCTTTTTGTTGTTTTGTTTTGTTCTTTGAGGCAGGGTTTTGTGTAGCTCATGCTGACTTCAGACTCAGTAAGTAACCAAAGAGAACCTTGAACTCCTGATCCCTCTTCCTCCAGTAGATACAAGAGTGCACCATCCTACCCAGAAATTCACAACTGAATAGTGACAAAAGAAATATTGTCAAGTAAGGAAAAAAAAAAAAGAAGTAGATCAGAAAGCCACACATACAGTGAGCGGAGAAGGCTTAGTCAGTGATTGCATGTCTTGAAGCATGGTGGACTAAGTTCTAGCCTCGGAATTCATGCTACAAAGAAAAACCTGAGTGTGTTAGCACACACTTGGTAATCCCAGCACTGGGAATGTAGAGTCAGAAAGATCCCTAGGGCTCACTGGCCGGAAGCCTAGCCTGATTGGTGATCCCAGGCCAATGAGAGACTTGTCTCAAAAAATAAAAAAAAAAAATCAAAGTAGACAGGCACTGAAGAATGTTGCCATAGGTTTCCCTCTGACTTCCACGAAGATGCATACACAGGTGCACCTACACATAAGCCATATGAACAATATAATTTGTTTTTCTAAATTGTACTAGACCGGAGTGATGGTTCAGCTGCCCCCAGGTTGATGACCTGAGGGCCAGCCATCCCAGAATCCACACAGTAGAAGGAGAATTCTCTTACATCCTCATGTATGCTGTGATATGTGACCCCTCCACACACTAAATAAATAAATATAATTTAAAAAATAATAAAACAAGTGTATGCAAAACAAACGGAAATCTTTAGAAGAAAATACCAACAGAATAGATCATGCTTGTAAAGGTATTGTTTGTTTGCCGGGCGGTGGTGGCGCACACCTTTAATCCCAGCACTCGGGAGGCAGAGGCAGGTGGATCTCTGTGAGTTCGAGGCCAGCCTGGTCTACAAGAGCTAGTTCCAGGACAGGCTCCAAAGCTACAGAGAAACCCTGTCTCGAAAGACAAAAACAAACAGAAAAGGTATTATTGGTATTTTCCTATTTTCTCAGCTTTATGTTTTCTCATATTACTATAAATAAGAAAAATAATTACTTTTTATTTATTTTTGTTTTGTTTTTTTGAGACAAAGTGGCCTCAAATTCACCATCCTCCTGCCTCAGTGTCATAAATGCAGAAGCCACCATTGTATGCCATTGCTCTGACAAGAGTTGCTTTTAAAAGTGGCAGAGGTGGGTTGTGAGTGTAGCTCGGCCACAGAGTACTTGCCCAGCATATGTGAGGCCCTGGAAACATCTATTGCATGGTGAAATAAGTAGATAGAAAAACAGACAGACAGGCAGGCAGGCAGACAGACAGACAGACAGATAGGGTAGGATAAAATGGGGGAAAAAAAAAACCTAATTCCTAACACAAATCAGTGAGCCTGAGCTTGGAGGAAAACCATCTCCTAAGCAGAATGTTCAGATCATCTGATTATGTGAGCTGAGGATCTAGACGTGGGGGTGGGAGTCTTATGTTCTTCAATGTCCCTTTCTTCCCAATACCCCAGCTCTTCCCAATACCCCAGCTCCTACCTCTACCCGGTTTCACTATGAAGGAGAGCTTGACAGATGACAAGATAGCCTGGTTGTGGGGAGGCACCAAATCCTGGTGTGATGTGAACCCGTCTATGCCCTCTACTCCCCTGGGTGCCCCACAAGGCTCAGTACACTTAGCCCTTGCATTCCAGGGGTTCCCCATTTCCCACTGGAGAGAAGGAATATTCCACAGCCACAATGGGTCAAAGAGACCCGGCAGTTATCCCTGGCAGCAAGCTCAGGGTATCTTGGCGGGTGTGGGGGACTGTTTGGTCCTTCCGCATGTGATAACCACCATTCATCTCCCTCCACCCAGACAGCTGGAAAGAAGGCCTGCTGAAACTCATCAGTCCTGAGGAGCTGCCTGCTCATTTTGGGGGAACTCTGACTGACCCAGATGGGAACCCCAAATGTTTGACCAAGGTACACAGAGTCTGAGGACAGGAAGGGGTTGGAGGAACAGAGATGGGTTACTTCTCCATCCACCTATTCATTCCACAAATGAATCCAGACCGACCCCTGGGTATAGAGACCAGGTATTCAGCTAGTGGGTGTGTGTGTGGCGGGGGGGGGGGGAGAATCCAGCTTATTAGGACTCGTGGGAGCTACTGAGAAGATACGCAGAGAAAGGTGAAACGGAGTTTTGATTTGGGAATAAGCTGGAAGAAGCTTCCAGCGGAAGTGCTGGCCCAGCCTAGAGAGCCAGGAAAGGGTTTGGGGAAGGGGAGCAGAAATCTTCCCAGTGATGATAAGAAGTATCTCAGGTACAAGAAATGACCCCAGAGGGGCTGAAAAGATGGCTCAGAGGTTAAGAACGCTGACTGCTTGCTCTTCCAGAGGTCCCAAGTTCAATTCCCAGAAACCATGTGGTGGCTCACAGCCATCTACAATGAGATCTGGTGCCCTCTTCTGGTCTGCAGACATACATGGAGACAGAACACTGTGTACATAATAAATAAAATTTTTAAAAAAGAAAGAAATGACCCCAGAATCTATTCTAGATCAACTATGGTGGGGAGATCCCCAAGTCCATGTATGTGCGGGACCAGGTGAAGACTCAGTACGAGCACTCGGTGCAGATTAGCCGTGGCTCCTCACACCAGGTGGAATATGAGATCCTGTTTCCAGGCTGTGTCCTCAGGTAGGGACAGATTGTCGCTCCTCCCCTGGCTGGGTTCTGACCCCTCAGGGACCCATCACACTGAGCAGCGACCTGACCTCTCACAGGTGGCAGTTCTCATCTGATGGTGCAGACATCGGCTTCGGAGTTTTCCTCAAGACCAAGATGGGGGAGAGGCAGAAGGCCGGGGAGATGACTGAGGTGCTAACCAGCCAGCGCTACAATGCCCACATGGTACCTGAGGACGGGAGCCTCACCTGCTCAGAGGCTGGTGTCTGTAAGTCCACCCCAGCCGTGCACGGGCTCTGAAGACAGGAGCCACCTTCCACATGGCTTAAAGGATGAACATGGGCAGTGGTCCCCTTCCCCACAAACATATCAGGGCATACAGTCCAGGTCAGAGCCTTCATTCATTCCCAAGCCATATTCATGGACACCTCATGTGCACCAAGGGTCAGAGACACATCCCTGAGGGATGGAGAGTGCTTGGGCCACAGGACACAAGCAAAGGATAATAGAGCATGGTTTTCTTTCCCCGTTTGAGGTCATGAGAGGTAAGCCAACTTATGCACAGCCTCAAAGCAGGGTGCCATATTTCCTCAGCCTCAGTGTGGGTGCACGAGTGCCAAATTCTGCCCAGTCTGGGAAGGATCATTTTCTGGGTAACCCAGGGTCTGAGGTTTAAGACCATTACCTAGGGCTATGCCCGGTCCCCACTTTGTCCAGGAGGGCTGGAAAGCCTCTGTTGCTCTCATGTCTCATCACGTGCATGTGCAGTTGTGAAGACAATGGTATGTAATTAACACCCATTGTTCTCACTGTTGAGGCAACTAAAGCCTGTTGTGGGTGAATGCCAGGAGGAGGGAGTGTCAGCTTACAGGCTCTCCCCAGGGTGCTGGGTCCCTTGGGGAGGTAAAATGGGTGGTGGGATGTGGGAAGTCTTACCAGCTTGGCAGGCACAGCCAGTGGGAACTAATCTTCCATTTGTCTCCTAGATGTCCTGCGCTTTGACAATACCTATAGCTTTGTGCATGCCAAGAAAGTCAGCTTCACGGTGGAAGTGCTTCTCCCAGACGAGGGCATGCAGAAATACGACGAGGAGCTCACTCCTATCTAGGCGGATGCCTTGTTTCTCAGAAACCCCGAACCTCAGTTTTCCCTCTGCTCTCCCTTTCATTCCTACAATTGATCATTAGTCCGGCTGACTGTGTGATACCAGTGAGCAGAGAGTGTCACTGAGGCCCAGGAATAGGGAAATGTCTCTGCTTGGCTTCATCTATCCTAAGATAGTTGTGCTTGACTCCCTCCCTGTGAGCTGTAAGCAACTCGAGCTGAAGATTATCTGAACCCTTTCCACTTCCACTCGCTATATAGTAGGCTCTTAGTGTATTCCCCTAGGTTAAACAGAGGACCAGCAGGCAGAGACCAGTGGCTCACGGGAATCATAAGAATGAGACGCAACAGCAGATTTCAGCACCCCGGACAGATCCGCAGTTGGCAAAGACCCAGGCCGTGCAACCTGACAGAGGTTTCCTTTTGGGAGTTTCAGAAACAAAAGCTCCTCACCTCTGGCAGGAGGCGCATACTCCTGACTTTGCCTGACCCACGGGCACGGGCCCCACCCATTATTCCCATAAACACCTCCTTCCTTTTGACCTCACAGCACATATTTTCAGCAATTAAAATAATTTTCCCCAAAGCAAAAGAAATCACGACCAATTCTCTCTGCTGCTGGGCAAAGCAATGACAGCTGTTGTTTGGTGAGGAGTGTCACCTTCCCAAGTGCTTTACAAGTTTAGCTTATGCCACCTTCATACCACCCCAATACCCTTATTAAAGTCACTTTATGAATGAAGAAACTGGGCTCAGAGAGGCTGACCTAGCCACTCCGTGTCATATAGCCTTAAGCGGCAGATCTAGGACCTGAGTATTTGTTTATTTAGTCAGAAGGTTTTGCTCTAAACTGCCCCCATGATGCCCCATCAAAAGACCCTGCTCTGATAAGGAGAAAAGAAATGGTTTGATTGCCCCACACCCTTCAGTAGAGTGTACTGGGTAACCCCACCCCTCCAGTACCTTTTTGTAGATAGAAGAGGTAATCACCCCGATTGGACAGAAAGTAATCAAGAGCCACATTGCTTAAGCAGATTGTTCAAAGGGTCTCACAGAAGGCTGAAGGGGCTTGCACTCCTGGGCCTGGTGTTCTGTCCTCTGCTCATGCTGTGTCTGTAGGAATGACCACATGATGTTCACACAGCCCCGGGGAGCTGGGACAAGGCTTCCAGTTTCTTTCTCAGCTTCTTGTCCCGTGCATGGTACATAGACACTGGCTTGCGTGCCCATCTCCTGGTACAATGCTTGCCAAGAGATGACTAGTTCATAGAATGAGCATGGGCCAGAACCCAAGGGCCCTGCTGATGCCATAAGATGCACCGTGAGTGGAAGATGAGTGTGAAGCCTGACTTGCCAAGCTAACAATATTGTGTGGAGGGGAGCAGAGCCATGCACACACTTAAGGGCACAGGCTCTTATGCCCATCGTATAGATGGGAACTGTCTTAGGGGGCTGGAGAGATGGCTCAGAGGTTAAGAGCATTGCCTGCTCTTCCAAAGGTCCTGAGTTCAATTCCCAGCAACCACATGGTGGCTCACAACCATCTGCAATAGGGTCTTGTGCCCTCCTCTGGCCTGCAGGCATACACACAGACAGAATATTGTATACATATTAATTATTTTTTTAAAAAAAGAACTGTCTTAGGGCTTCTATTACTGGAATAAAACACTATGACCAAAAGCAACCTGGGAAGGAAAGCATTTATTTCACTCCCAGCTCCACTTAACAGTTCATCATCAAAAACAGTGAGGGCAGGAACTCACAGAAGGCAGGAACCTGGATGCAGAAGCTGATGCAGAAGCCATGGAGGGATGCTGCTTACTGACTTGTTCCCCTTGGCTTGCTCAGTCCACTTTCTTACAGAATCCAGGACCACCTGGCCAGGGAGGGCACCACCCACCATGAGCTGGGTCTTCTCCCATTGATCACTAATTGAGAAAATGCCTTCCAGCCCCATCTTATGGTGGTATTTCCTCAACTGAGGCTCCCTCCTCTCAGATGACTCTAGCTTGTGTCATGTTGACGTAACACTAGCCAGGACAGGAACTGGGCTTCCAACAGCACTGGCCCCGTTTTCTTCAGCCTGCGGATGGTGGAATTGGACCAGAGCCAAGGTGTCCACTTTGCTTTATGACCTCCAGGTTCCTGGGTGAATTTCCAAATGGGCTAAGACTGCCCCTCCTTCTTGAGTAGGCACGGGAGGGGAAAGTACCCAGAATCACAAAAGAGGGAAGGAAAGGTGAAGAAGAGAAAGCAGTCAGACTCTGAAAGAATAAAAGGGTGATATTGGATGGTACTTAAAACGTATTCCTTATCTAACATTAAAGTCTAACTGAGCATCCCATATCTTTTCAAACATATTGACTGTTCCGTGGTCATTTCACATGCAAACACCAAGTGTTTACATCACATTCGCTCCTCATTCTCCCACTCCAACTCCTCCCAGAATCCCCCCCCCCCCGTACAATGTTCCCAACTTCATCTCCATCTGTGTTTCTAATGCACTGAGTCCAGTTAGTGCTGCCCAATGCTCGTGGCTATTGGGCTCCAGCCACTGTAGCATGGGCAACTGCCATGTTGAAGAAGATAAACTCTTTCTTCCAGAGGTTGTCAGCTACCGATAGCTCTTCAGCTCAGGGAGGGCCTCTTGAGCCCCTTCCCTTTTCGTCCTGGAGTACTGTCTGATTTGGTTGTGCGCTGGCGACCACAGCTGCCGTGAGCTGATGAGCGCGTTGGCCCTGTCATAGCCAGAAGATGTCATGTCACAGCAATCTTCCCCAGCCTCTGGCTCTCACAAATGTCCTGTGTCCTGCAGTGTAGGGAGTGACACAATGTCCCGTTAAGGAATGAGCATTCCCTGGTCACTTCCTCTCTGCAAGTCGATCAGTCATGACTCTGTATAACCACCATGCACCGTGTAAAGAAGTATCTTGGATGAGGGTGAGAGTTGCATATGGGTAAAAGGTTAAGTGTTTAAAAGGTATTCTGACACTATATTCCTTTAGCAAAATGATAACAGTAGGTCCTATGACCTCTCCAGCCACGGATCGGTGACCAGGTTACAGTACTAGACATGAGTTGTCTCCTCCAGAATACACCTTAATTCCAATGAGAATGCTATTGGTTACCCCAATAAGGTCCAGGCCATTATTGCGCCAGGGGGTGCATCTCTCCAGGCTGGTCATTATTGTAGTTTACAGGGTGCACATCTGGGCCGGGTTCCTGATGGCTTTTCTCCCCCAGCAGCCTCACAGCTCTCCTGGCACTGTGAGATCTAGCCGTCAGGGAGGATGTTCTCAGGTCAGCACCAGCTTGATTTCCCACGTCCCGTGAGCAAAGTGTGTGGGCAAAGTGTGTGGTGTCCTCAGCAGGTGGGGTTTTACCTATTCTAGTAAGGCCTGGGTAACCAAGAGTGATGATGACAGTCTTATTGTTTTGGGGGCGTGGACCCCACACCAACACTGTGAAAAAGGGGTCCCACACCTGTCACTGGCTTTTTGTTCAATTATCTACGACTTCTGGGAGGCCATAGATTCTGTGTAAGGCAATAGTTGTTGTTGTTGTTGTTTTGGTTTTTTGAGACAGGGTTTCTCTGTATAGCTTTAGAGCCTGTCCTGAAACTCACTCTGTAGACCAGGCTGGCCTTGAACTCTCAGAGATCCACCTGCCTCTGCCTCCCGACTGCTGGGATTAAAGGTGTGTGCCACCACCGCACAGCCCTGTGTAAGGTAATGTTAATGAAACTTTTAAATACATGCATTTTTTTTAGTAAATTTGTAAAAAGAGTGGTTTTCATATAACTTTTCTTTTTCTTTTTTTTTTTCTTTTTCATATTCTTTTTCAAACATCCCTCTTCCTACATCATCCTGTATTTTATCCGGCAAGCCTATAATGAAGAACAAGGGAGAGAAGTGTGAGGGGAGGTTGAAGAGATGGCTCAGAGCTCAAGGGCGCTTATTGATTTCCCAGAAAAGCAGAGCTTGGCTCCCAGCTCACGAACACCTGTTACTTCAGCTCCCGGGGATTCAGCGCCCTCTTCTGGCCACTACCGGCACTGCACCTATGTGCTCACACAACGTATTTTTAAAAGAATTGAGAAGGATAGAAAGAATTGAGGAGAGAGGGTGGAAGAAAAAAAGGAATAAGTTCGCCCAAAGAATACAGTGTGCCTGAGACATAAAAATCAGCAAGTCTGAAGCCAGTCTGGACTGCAAAATAAGTTCCAGGCCATCCTGGTCTACATGGCAATCCTATCGAGACCCTTACCATATGAAGGGCTGGGTCTCTGGGGCCACTAGGAGAAATGGAGCCACTGAGAAATTTGAGAAATGAGAAATCAATGACCAGTTTGACCAGTCAACAAAGGCATATTGAGGCATGCTGCCCCCTGGTGGAGTTCCCTAAAACTAGCCAGGGCTTGCTTGGAGACCCAACTGCCAGGGTGTTCTAGGACAAAGGCATAAGGCCTGGGGGCTGCCTAGCCATACCTACTCACTGTAGCCTCCTGCCAACAGTCTCCCCTGAAGATGCCTGGGGTTCACCCTAGACCCTGCTAGCCTGCTTTGGGGTGGACCTTACCCTCTTTCTGCCATATCAGTTCCTTTGGAAGGGTACCATGTTGGTCATATCCCATGGGAGCCTCAGGAGCCCAATGGACTACCCTGAATCAAACAAGAGTCCTGCCATGAGAAGAACTTAAGAGTCTTGCAGAGAGACCTGGGTGGTGGTAGTGCACGCCTTTAATCCTAGTATTCCAGAGGCAGAGGCAGGCGGATCTCTGTGAATTTGAGGCTGCCTTGGTCTACAGAGCAAGTTCCAGGACAGCCAAGGCTACACAGAGAAACCTTGCCTCCTGGGATAAAAGAGCAGCTTGTTTGCTAGGTAACTCCCCAGCCCATCTTTGGAAGCAAACACTTCAATGAAGAAGGGAGGAGCTGAGGCAGACCTTAGCTCCCTTCATTGGCTCTGCCTGAAGCCACAAATCAGGTGCCAGCAAGCCCTGGCCTGGGCCCTCACAGCCTAGTCCTGCCAGGGAGGAAACCTGATTATGGAGAAGCAACCTGCATCCACGTCTGTACTATCAGGGCCCTTTTGGAGTCCCATGACCACCAGTAAGGCCGAAGAGGGGCTCTGGAAGCCAAGGCAGGCTAACTATAAGTTTTATTTTTCTCCTTCTCCTTTTTTTGCTTTGTAGACCAGGCTAGCCTCAGATCCATCTGCCTCTGGCTCCTGAGTGCCAGGATTAAAGGTTTGAGCCACCATGCCTGGTTCAAGCTTTTAAACCCAAGAGTTTGAAAGCCATGTCTGCAGTGTTGGACAACCCTCAAGCCCAGCCACGCCACTCCTGTGGGTCATCCTTCTCTATCAAACCTGGATGCCATTCCAGGTGACTCTGAGATCGCCACCAGTTGTAACCAATCTGGAGAACCTGAAGTTAGCAGGATTCTAGAGGTTGGTTTCTTTACTGTTTTTGTTTTGTTTGAGACAGGACCTCATTAAGTGGCCCTGGCTAGCCAGGACTCTGTGTAGCCCAGGTTGGCCTTGAACTCAGAGACCCACCTCTCTCTGCCCTCCTCAGTGCTCAGGTAAAGGTGTGGGCCTGGCTATAGGTGTGTTTCTTCTGAGCCTTTCTCAATCTGTCCTTTCATTCCCCTATTGCTTCAGCGTGTGAAGCCATTACCCTTGACTTTATTGCACACGATTACACAATGTTAGGGCCAAGCTTCCAGAAGCAATTATCTCAGATTTGAACACTGGTGGATCTCAGGACAACCTGCAGTGCACCCATGATTTCAAAAGTTTTTCCCCACTGAGCCAGCCCCTTCGCCCCTGCTGAGATAATTTCTATCTACCATCTTGTCCGTGGTTTTCCTTTCTATGCAGCAATTACCTGTAGCCAGTTGCTGTCCAAGTACTAAGTGGAAAACTACAGAAACAATCAGTTTGCAAGTCTGGAAAAGCTCTTACTCTAGTGTGTGGTTATAATTGTTGAAGCTTTTTTTTTTAAAATATTTATTTATTATGTATACAATATTCTGTCTGTGTGCATGTCTGCAGGCCAAAAGAGGGCACCAGACCTCATTACAGATGGTTGTGAGCCACCATGTGGTTGCCGGGAATTGAACTCAGGACCTTTGGAAGAGCAGGCAATGCTCTTAACCATTGAGCCATCTCTCCAGCCCTTTTTTGTTTGTTTGTTTGTTTTTTTGAGACAGGGTTTCTCTGTAGCTTTGGTGCCTGTCCCGGAACTAGCTCTTGTAGCCCAGGCTGGCCTCGAACAGAGATCCGCCTGCCTTTGCCTCTCAAGTGCTGGGATTAAAGGTGTGCACCACCACCGCCCGTTGAAGCTTATTATTGTCCTTGTGGTCTGTTGTTCAGGACTCTCCTAAGAGCCAAACTGCCCCCATCCTATGAGTTCGGTGGCGGCTGCTTACAAAAGATCACAACTGGATTCTGTTGACATTTAACTTTTTTCATAGGGCAGTGTCCAGCCACTCCTCTCAGCCAGGAGTGCACAGGTCTGCTCTAGGGAAGGGCCAGAAGTAACCAGGTCAGGCAGGACTAGGGAGGGGATCTCATACAGCCACGGGGAGGAAGCCACCATCGTCGTGGGTGCGGGCCTGTGTGGCAGCTTTAGGGTCAGCCGTGCTCCTGTTTGCAGCTCCTCACACATGCTCTGTAAGTCAGCCTAGTGAGTGCATTGGCTCTGCGGGGTGAACCTCGGTGGAAACAAACTTTGGTTCTTACTGGGGTTTTATGAGGTGAGTAGATGCTGCCTGGTGCCCCCCCCCACATCCTTCCCGTTCCTAATTTATAAATTAAATGTGATCGCGGATGTGCATGTGCTGGATGAGACACACCAGAGCCGGGCTGATGGCATCTGTGGTTTGGGGAGTCCTTCAAAGGAACTGCTCTGGCAGTCACCTAGGTAATGTGATGCTGTTCCCGGTTGTGTTCAAGGGCTTCACTTGGATGGCCTTAAAGAGGACACAATGGGAGCATCTTTGCATGGACTTGAGCAATAGAGTCTCTCTATCCTAAAGAAGGCAGTGGTTAAACACTGACCAGCGACACACTGCTCTGGCCCTCCCACTAGCCCAGGAGGAGGGTAGATGGCATGACTCTCCTTTCCAGGTCTAAATTCTAAGGACCAGAGAAGGCCTGTGACGGGGACCTCACAGCATAAACAGTTAAGACGCAGGCACGTTCTTCCATCCATTTCCTTACATCTTCTTGCCATTTTTATAGCTAAATAAAAGTCTATTATGTAATACATTTTATTATCCATTCATCTGCCCGTGGGCTGTTCCATTTCCTAGCTAGTGTGAACCGGGTAGCAATGGGCATGGGTGTGCAAGTCGTGTCTGAGGACAGAGTTCTTTGGGCACCCGCCCAGGAGTGGTATGGCTGGTCATGAAGTCATTTTATTTCTCATTTTCTGAGGAACCTCTGTACTGACTTCCATAAAGGCTACAGCAGTTTGCTTCTCACCAGCAGCAAATAAGGTTTCCTCTTCCTCCACATCGTCTCCAAGACTTTCCAATACTTCTAAGGTCTAGAATGCAGTCCAGACTCCCTGCCACGGCTCTGGAGACCCCACCCCCACCCCATCAACACCATACCACCTTTCAACACGAAACACCCTCTCATTTCTCCCCACCTAAACCTTCATTTCAGACCCTTCCTCCCTCTCTCCCTTCCTTTTTGGTTCCTTGGATCTGATATTCATCTTGAACAGGCTTGGGGACATCCCTCCCTTGTTCTCCTCACACCCCTTCCTGTAGAGCCAGGAAACCAGCCCACTTTTTCCTCGGTACTGTTGGTGTGGTTGCATCCCTACTTTTCCCAATGAAGAATAGAAAATACCATTGCTTAAGGGTTTATTGGGCTAGCACTTGGTGTATGATTGTCTTGCCTCCCACCCAGACCCCGACAGCTCCTGCAGCAGGGATGGGCTGGCCAGAGACTCTATCCTGAGTGTCCCAAATGCTCCACCTCTGTGCTCTTCCCTAAGTCACTCGGCCACATCACCACAAAGTGACCTAGAGCAGCTGGACAGCCTGGTCCTCAGCTGTCCATGACCTTAGGAGTATCCCATGCCTTCTCTGGGCTTTAGTGACCTTCTCTTCCATGGGAGGGTCTAACTTTTCCATCTAGGTCTAGAGGCTGAGAGGTACTTCCGTGGTTAGGAACACTGGCTGCTCTTGCAAAGAAACCAGGTTCAGTTTTCAGCACCCACATAGTGGCTCACAATCGTCCCTAATTCCAGTTTCAGGTGGTCCAGTGACCTCTTTAAACCTCCAAGGGTGGTGCACAAACACACATACATGCAGCTAAAACACTTATACTCATAAAATAAATACTTAAAAAATATTTCAGAACACATGCCCAGCCAGCGTCCACTCCCAGTCAGTACAACCGCGGGGTCAGGTCCCGCCTCTGGGACTCACTGCAGCTAACACTCCTCAAGGTTTTTGTCTCTAAGCATCCGTTACTTTGAACCCACTTGGATGTCAGTGTCGTGGACACCAAACAGCCAAGTGTCCACATTCTCTGATGTGAGCGGGCCAGTCATGGGCAGGGCACAGGCAGGGTCAGGAGGAGCTGGGCTTCCCCACCGATGGGTACAGTTTACGCAGGCTGGAATCCAGGAGGAAGTCTACTGACCTGCAAGAAGAGAAGACGTGGTAAGCAGGTAGCCAAGAGTGAGGAAACACACTGGACTTTAGGGAAAGAGTCCTAAATACAGGGTACCAACAACAACCAGGTTGGGCCCCATTTTACCATTCTCCTCCCACTTGGGCTACTTAGGAAAGTCAAACCTAACCCCCTGAGAATAACAACCATCTTCCTGTTCTTTCTACAGTTGGGGAAACTGAGGCAAGGTGGATAAAGCACTCACTGTGAGACTCAGGGTCAGTTATGTTCCACCCCACCCCACCCCCAGACCTCTGCTCATACTATATCTTGGTCTACTTGGATTGAAACATACATCTAGTTCTTTTTTAAAAAATGTATTTCTGGAGGCTGGAGAGATGGTTCAGAGGTTAAGAGCACTGCCTGCTCTTTCAGAGGTCCTGAGTTCAATTCCCAGCACCCACATGGTCAAAGTATCTGCTACATCCTATGACAAGGGTACAGATGCCCTCTCTACTTCAGCCCACAGCTCTCAAAGCCTAACTCTACCTGCAGGCCAAAGACACATACCTGTCAATGGGGTGGACGATGACGGGGATGGCCAGCAGCCCAAGTGTGGTGGTGGTCCATTTGCGGACAGTCAGGGGCCAGCGGGTCATAGAGCCCAGGACATAGAGAGAGGCAGCACACAGACGGTTGATAGTGAAGCCGGGGATGGCCACGGAGGCCAGAGACTGCCACACAAAGGTGTCGACCACAGCCAGGGTCACTCTGGTGCCGCGGCCGGCTTCAGGGCTTGGCACCTGGTAGATACAAAGACATTTAACCCAGCTGGAGCAGAAGCAGGAAACCTATAGGCAGAAGCATGAGGGCAGAGCGGGGAGGAGGAAAGAGGGAGGAGGCAGGGCAGAAGGAAGCTGGGAGGGGGACTCTGGGCTACACTCAGGGTCGAGGATGACTTGCCACTTCCAACCCATGTGGGTTGGTCAGGTGGGGATGAACTAGCATACAGATAGGGTTAGCTTATGGACCGCAGGATGCTAACGCGGCTAGGACTGTCCCACATGCAAGGCTGCACACTGATCCACACCAGGATGGGGTTGGAAGGGTGAACTAGCGCTCACCTCTCCTGCCTTCTTGCCTTTGTCAATGGCATCAGCAAGCACGTAGGAGCTGGACACGCCATAGCTCAGCCACACCACAGCTTTGGGCACCATGGAGCGAAAAGCCTCCCCCACCTCATTAGCATAGCCTGGAGGGAAAAGGCATTTAATTCTCCAGCCCGCGGGCTGTTCCACGAGGAGGCGCTATACAGACAGCTGCTTCTAATCCTAGACTGCTAAACTACAATGGGGCAGGTGACCTAAGTCAAGTGACTTTACCTTTTGGTTTCTGGGTTGTGGACTGACGCCAACAATGAAGTTCATAGCTCATTGTTAATCAGAGACCCCCAGCTGTGGTTCTGGGAATCTGCACCAATGACAGACGGGTGGGTTCCACTGACAATTAACAAGTGTCCAGGCCTTTCAGGCTAGTCAACTCTTAAAATCAGCACCCGACAATGCCTCGTGTTCAGCCCTTTTTGCAAAAGAGGAAACTGAGGCTCAGGAAGCGCCAAGGGATGGCAGGCTGTAGGAATCCAGATCCTCTGACCCCATGGCTAGTGCTTCGTCACCGCAGACGGCAAACCACGCATCGGCTTGTGCAGCCCCGCGGAGAGAGTGCTGTGTGACCTTGGACAAGTCCCTGGTCCTGTCCTGAGCCCAATCTCCTGCCCAACCTTTTCCTTCAGACTCCAGATCCGCATCCCACGACTACTGTTTCCCAGAGTGGTGGGGTCGCTGCGTCTCTCACTCCCACGCTCACCCAGGTAGCGCACCCACGTGTCCCGGTAGAGGTCGCGCTCGGCTCCTTGCCGTTGCTGCTCCGACATGACTTTCCCAGCACGGTGCGAATCACTGCAAGTTAGAGCCTCACCACTACCTCCTTTCCCAGTAGCACTGGGCTAACACCAGGAAAGAACCCGCCAGAAGTCCGAGGCTGAAGGACAGGTCGGGCTATCGCCGCTGCAGGGAGTGTCTGAAAATTGCCTTGTACACCCAAGCCCCTCTCCTAGGCTTGGATTTTGCAGATAGTCGTGTTTTCTCCGAACAGCTACTGCAGAGCTCTCTCAGGCATGATTAGTTTTTGGAGCTAAACAGATCAGGGTTCCATTCGGAGGATGGTGTCTTCTTAGATGTGTGACTTGTAGCAAAGGTGTATTTCTCTGAGCCTCAGTTCCTGTGTAAATGGGAGGCATGCCAGCATTCACAACGCCTAGCCAGTCACGAGGACTGATTAAAAACAGGTATCAGGTATTATTCAAGCGCTTGGTTTGCCTCCTTAAACTCTTGCACTAGCCTTGGGTCCTGTTTTACAGAGGGGAATTAGAGGCACAGAGAGAAAGGTCTCTCTCCTGACTCACACAACTGAAAGGTGAAGAAACGGATTTGAATCTAGACTAGGTGTTTTCAGATCCCGTGCTCTAAAAGTGGATTCGGTCAACGAGGCAGGGAGAGTTGATGGTCAGTGCTCTGGAGAGGTGGGAGCCGAGAACCCCAGTCCCTCCTCTGCAGCATCTAACTGGATGTTCCTGGGGGCCAGACATCACACAAATGAGCAAACTAATGAGGCCAGGAGCCAAGGCTTCGGCATACTAAACTCCAGGGAAATGAGCAGAATAAAGAGGAGGGAGGTGGGGGATTAGTTAATATGAGCCCTTTCCCTGCAGGGGAAAAGCACTCTGGGACGGTGTGGCCCCTGGAGACAAATCCTGCTGTGTCACCTTGTAGATGTTAGCCACCTCTTTTCCAAATCCCAAGTGTCCAAGTCAGTAAAACAAAATGGAGGGGGGTGGGGTGGAGAGATTGCTCAGTAGCTAACAGCGCCTCCAGCCCTTCCAGAGACTAAACTCATGGTTCCCAGAACCTACATAAGTGGCTCCCAGCCACCTGTAACTCCACCTTCAGGGGATCTGACACTTCTGGCCTCCAGAGGCATCCACACACGCGTGCTAAACGCTCATACAGAAACACACACATACACATAAATACCAATTATCTTAAATATTTTCAAAAGTCAGGCATGGTGGCGAATGCTTTTAATTCCAAAATTTAGGAGGCAAAACAGGCGGCATTACATGAGTTCGAGGCTAGACTGTCCACATAGGGAGTTCCAGGCCTGGCCTGGGATACGTATTTAAAAAAAAAAAAACTTCGCAACAATTCCAGGTAAAGAGCAGGGTTTCTGCACTGCTCTTTTAGCCTTTTTTTTTTTAACCCGTGACTAAAGATCTGAAAGGTTGATACCGACTCCCTGTGGAAGACACCGTTTTCAGCCTGTGTCCTCATAGGATCTTGAGGGTCAGTGGGGACAGGGCCCGGTGCCGGCACGGGTGGGAAAGGTAGATCTGTCTGCAGGCCCTGAAACATCGGTAGTGCTGGAGTGGAATTAGAAGACGGTCCCTAAAACCACGTGACGCTAATCCGCAGCCTCCCTCCCTTTTAGTAACCGTAGCTCACGCCGCACACGCTCGCCCGTGCCGCTCGGCGCGAACGAACCACCCCGTACGTCCGGAACCACCGAATGAGGCGGGGTCTCCGCCCTCACCGTGAAGGCTGTCGGGAGCATCTTCATGCCATAAACAAAGATGGCGGACGACACTCCGTGGCTGAGCTAATCAGAAGACAACTTCGTTGGACTTCGGGGAAAGTTCACGCGAGAGGAGAGGATCAGAACGCCTCTGTGTGTGTGTGTGTGTGTGTGTGTGTGTGTGTGTGTGTGTGTGTGTGTGTGTGTGTGTGTTTGGATCTAGTGTAGAGACCGCTCAGAAGACAACTTCGTTGGACTTCGGGGAAAGTTCACGCGAGAGGAGAGGATCAGAACGCGCGCGCGCGCGCGCGTGTGTGTGTGTTTGGATCTAGTATAGAGACCGCTAGGAAGCAGGCCGGCGATAGGCAGTGAATTCTACTTCCTTTGATTTGAAAATTGCTTTATTCATCGGTTAATGTACCTAACAGCATTGTAAACCAAGGCCAGGAAATGTTCCTGAGGTGTGTGACTAGATCCTGGGTAGCCTCGGCCCTCTCTGGTCGCTAGCCCTGCACCTATACAGAGCTACCTCTGCTTGGTGAACGAGTACTCAGGCTGGGCCGGGGTCTCATTCCGAGGGGAAAGGGGGTCCCCGCAAGGGCCTGGGGCCGCGTTCCAGAATTCTGGGCAGTCTGTAACCGTAACCTGGCGTTCGCTCGCAAGGTGTGTAGGGTCAAGAGCTGCTATTGCAAGGTCGCCTGTGGCCGCCCCTTTTCCCTGGCTACCAGAGTTTAGAGGCAAGAGGAACCCCACCGCTGCTCTGCCGTTACTGCCTCCACAGAGAAGGACCTGCCGAGCCCTCTCCCAGGTCAGTCGGGAGACCGGTTCCCAGGCACTGTGGGAGACTCAGACTGGGAAGGGCTCTCTGTATGCTGGTCACTCCCACTTCCCGTTTTTGTGTAGGGTTGCTCTAGTGGAGGCTTACTTAGAGGTTTAGGACCCACCCACGGCCTCCTGGGCCCTTTCAGATCTGTCGTTCCTGAAGGCAATTACCCTTGTGCTTTTGGAAGGTTTCTCTTTCACTGGACAGCAGTGGCCAGGTACCAAAGTTCCACAGAACTCTGGGTCACTGGCAACCATTAGAACTAAACAAGCAGCCAGTGGGGCCCAGGAGTTGGCGAGGTTCTCTAGGGGAGAGAGGCCCCTCTGTTTGCCTTCCAGTGCCGACTTGGGTTACCCCTGAGACTTGGGGAGGGGGCGGGGAGATACTCAAGCCTTTTACAAAAGTTTGGAAGAGGTGGGGATTCCCATCCTGTGCCTAGCAGCCTGTTCCCTTGCAACCATCATTACGATCATGGAGGTTTGTTCCATGTTCGTTTAGGAGCAAATGTCTTCCCAGCAGCTGACTTCCCTGAGTGTGGTACCCCAATCTCTTCACTTCTTCCTAATTTCTTCCCTGCTGCCATCCTGTGTACCCCTCCTCTCCCTGACTTAGCTGTCACTGGGGTCTCCAGGGTAGACATAGTTAGAGCAGTTTCTGAAGACCCCCCTTAGCAGTCTGATGACAAGGACCCACCCTAGCTATTTGTCCTCTTTGGATTCTGGCCCGGGTCTCCTGTGCAGTCTGAAGTCTTCCTTCCAGCCCAGTTTCTTAGGGCTACTAGGTTGTAGGAAAGTCGCTACTACAAAGAAACAACCGACAGGAAGGCTCTGAGGGGGGCAGGCGAGATCTCTTATTTGGGCGTGGCTGCCCCCTGCTGGTTCATCTTCTCCTCTGCTGCCTTGTCGGGAAGCAGGACCTCCACAGTGAAGCTGACTTTCTTGGCATGGATGAAGCTGTAGGTGTTGTCAAAGCGCAGGACATCTGAGGGAGCAGAAAAGGAAACGTTCAGGCAGTTCCCGCCAGGAGGCGAAGGGAGGTGAGCAGGGCTGGATTTTACTGACTGAGCAAGGGTGTACTAGGGGATGGAGGGGAAAGTACTGGACCTTCTGAAACTCAGTCTCACGGGGTTGACACTGTGTTCATAAAGTGGAAGAAAACTGTATGACACAGCACAGGCCTAGAGAGATGGGTGACAGAGAGACTCAGATCTGTAAGAGCTTGGAAGGAAAAGGCCTTCAAGACCAGCAGCCATGGCTTCCTTAGACCAGGCTGACTAATGTTAGCAGCCTGAGTTGTGACGGTGACGTCTGTGTGGGAAAGCACAGGGTTTGTGGTCTATCTCTGTGGTCACATTTTTCCTCACTGCAGCTCTGAACTCAGCAGTGGTCCTACTTGGCATCAGCGGAAAGGGTTCTATGTCGCGTAGTGGGGCAATGGTGGGTTGGGCTTTCCCTCTGCTTTGCCTTCCTGTCCATACTCCTGCCTGATTTGGATCCTGGGAAGCCCAGCTCATTCCATTTCTCTGCAAAATTTATGAACCAGGTGCTTTCCCTCTGGGAAGATTAATGGGGCAAAGGGTGCTCACTGCATGCCTGCCCATAATAATAAAAGTTTGGGCTGCTCATCAAAGGAGAGTTGCTTGAGCAATTTGTGTTGTATTCTGTCTTCTGGAACACTGTTCTGATATTAAAAAGAAAGAGCTTAGCCGGCCATGGTGGTACACACCTGTAATCGCAACACCTAGGAAGGTAAGGGCGTTCAAGACCAACCTCGGCTATATACTGTTGAGTCCAGACTGAGCTACATAGGCAGAGTGGGGGCGGGGAGAATGGTGGTGGTGTCTAAGATACATACAGAAGCCAAAATAAACTTCAGAACAGTTTGTAACACTTTTGTTAATTTATGTGTAAAAATAATGGGGGGGGGGTATGTCTACAGTTGGAGGTTCTCTGGTGGTAGCACCCAGGAATGGCACTGTTCTGGAGGCAAGGTTTTCTCACACACTGTCCAGCTTTCTCCAAACATACACTGAATATGGGCTTGCTCCTTGCATATGTGACTGTATAGCGGTTGGCAGGCTTGCTATAGAGTCAGGCCTCTAAAGGGATGGCAGTGTTTGGCAGGCTGGCGGGTGAGGAGGCTGTGGGCTGTGTGTCCTCTAGGAAGGAGCGTGGACACAGTTGGCAGGGACAGCATCTAAGTCTTGGCCACTGAACAGGCTTGCTTTCGCTCTAACTCTGCCTCTTTGCAAGCTTGTCCCATCTCCTTCAGATGCCCCTTCAGGACAGCTAAGCCCGAAAACAGAAGCAGCAGCACCACCCTTCCGCGCTGCTCCTTTCTCACTTTCCCGGCATCTGACTTCTCACCCCGAGATAAACTGCACTGGGCCAGCAGTCCGCACAGCGCCCACTCCTTTTCCCTGACACTTCATGGGGTCAGTCATCTGATTCCCGTCTCTACCAGAGGTCCTGCAGATCCCACTCTCCCCTCCTCTGGGCAACCAGAGTCCACCGTACTTTGATCTCCTTGGACCAGGATTGAGATGCTTTGCTCGGCAAAAAATCTGCCCTCGAACACAAGGAAGGGCTTTGTAGGAGGCACAGGCATAGGGAAGGGCAATCTTACAGCTCGTAGGTCTGCGAGGCACAGGGTGACACTGGTCATGTATTCAAAGGCTCATGGATCCCTGGAGGCCCTCCAGTCAAGGGCGTCTCAGCATGTGATGGGTGATTTGCCCCTTGGAGCACCTTGAGGTTTCAGGGCCAGTGTCCCAAAGAGAAAGACGCTGTTCTTTAGGGAAGTAGGTGCCATCTTGCCTCTCATATATGTAGTAAAATGTATAAATTCTAGCTCTGGTGCTTGGGGTTAGAGCACCTGCCTAGCATGAAGGAAGCCCTGGGTTGAATCCTTGGTACCTCATAATAATTTTTATATTCAAACTGACTTCCTTGTTTCTATTTTATATTACGGGTGGAGTATATTGATTTTAAAATGATATGCGTAGGTGGATTACATTGTCTGTGAGTAATGGGAACAATAGACATTATTTATGAGAGGGCAGTGTTGGTTCTTAGATTCAGAACCACTTCTCTGGGGCGTCCGTGGACTCCAGAAGGAAATCTGCTCTAGCCTACTTCCCGCATTTTATGGTGAAGGAGAGACACTTGCTGGGAGCCCTCTGGGAGAGGTGGTAGCCGAGTTAGACATTCTCAGCAGCCATGCCTCGCGAGCCTCTCCTCCCAGCACTGCCTGACCCCTTCCTACAGTGTTTCAGACCTTCCTATCCACATGGTATCTTTCTGCTCAAAGTCCATTTCACTCTTTTCTTCATTCTTTCCATCCCTGGTTGAGCATTTCACACAGTAGGCTCTCAGAAAGTAATTGGGAGAAGGTGAAACCCACCCAAATGTTGGCCTGTCCTCAGTCCACCTGAGCAAGGGGCAGAGAAGCCCAGAGAAGTTGTGTTTGCACCATTTGAAGCTGACATACCCAAAGGTTTAATTCTCTATGGGGTGATCATGCTCTACTTTGCAGGGGTCACCTGGTCCTCAGAGGCATTGCCCTTGGATCTCTAGATCTCAACAACCCTGCCTCCTAGTGACATCTGACCCTACCTCCCTGCCTTTCCATCTGGGAAGGGGAATTTTATCCCGTGGCCTGCCTCTGCTCCTCCAACAAATAAGCAGATCCCAGGCAGGTAAGGGTTCCTGTGGGGAACAGATCCAGGAAGGACTGAAGTAAACGAGGGTTTGCAGTTCCCATCCTGCTGTATTAAAGGCTGTTTATCCTTCAGATGAACAGTGTTGGCCTCCTGCTACCCTGTACTTCCTTGATCTGGGACTCTCATCGTAGCAAGGATAAATGTCTTCATTTTCCTCAGACAGTCTGTGACTAGGAGCCTCTAGTGTCCTCTCTCAGCATCTACACTAGCTACGTGATGGGAAAAAACATCTTGTCTATGCATCAGCCTCCTTCTGAAGAGAAGTCTACCCTGTGAGATAAAGTGCTCTCTCCCTTGTGGATGGCAATGCCTGGGCTGTGCCGATCCTTGTTCTCGGTGCAGCGCAGAGTATGCTTGCCCCTGTGACTCGGCTGCTCCCTAACAAGAATGATCCTGCTCCTCGGGGAGCCAGATTGCACCCGCCCGCCCGGTGTGGTGTATCCCTAGGGAGGGAGCATCGGCACCACAGGCTGCTGGACGGGAAGGAAGGAGCAGATCTCTGCGGGGCTAGTGCTGCCTCTCAAAGGTGCAGCCTCAGCAGTGGCCCCCAGGGATGCTGCCATCTCTGGGGACAGTCCTGCTCTCCTAGTTACCCTAATAATAGTAATAAAGATGGCTGTCGGTGCTGAGTCGCATGCTCTATTTCTGGCATCACGCCCATGGCCTCACGGATCTTATCGCATGGAACCTGGCATCTCTGCAAGTTCCCAGTTGCAGCAATCAGGAACCACCCTCAGGAAGGCCGAGTCATTTGCCCAAGTCCACACACAGCCAGTGGTCAAGTCGAGCTCAGATCGGAGCATAATGCCCTTGCTCCTCGCTTTTCTACCCTTTGTCTCCTGGCTCTGTCAGCAAACTAGAAATTGTCTGGCTTGTGTGCATACATTGAATACACTGTAAAATATATTTGCAGGGACTGGAGAGATGGCTCAGAGGTTAAGAGCATTGCCTGCTCTTTCAAAGGTCCTGAGTTCAATTCCCAGCAACCACATGGTGGCTCACAACCATCTGTAACGGGGTCTGATGCCCTCTTCTGGCCTGCAGGCATACAACAGACAGAATATTGTATATATAATAAATTAATAAATAAAAGAGTTATTTAAAATATATATATATTTGCAGAAATAGAGGAAAATGAACTCCCTCTGTCAGCCCAATTGCCCTCAAGTTAGTGTGGATTTCCCAGAACTTTCTGTTTACACACTCATATACCACACACACTGTATTTCATGTTTACCTGTTAACAGGAATTAACATCTTAACTGTCGGTGTGTTCTCTTTAATGACTGCATGTTTTGTTGTGTGGATGGCCCTTCTTGTGGCCATGTGCTGTGTCACTCACTGGCTTTACAGGCTGGCCACATTTCAGAAGTAGGATTCTGGGTCTAAAGGGTTTTAGCCATCACCACATGAGCCCCTGTAAGCCCTTTTGTCCTGTGTATGCTGCCTTCTCACGTCCTGTGTCGACCTGGAGGTGAGTGGTCTTCAGGGTGCTTAAGGCTGGCAGGTTTTTGGTTTTTTTTTTTTTTGTTGTTTTTTGTTTTTTGTTTTTTTTTTTTTTTGTTTTTTTTGGCATGCCGTGCCCTGTGAAATCCTTACACCCACACAGTCAGTTCTGCCTCTGACTTCTAAGGGGACAGGCATCCCTAAAAAATGTCTGGCTGATGTCTCAGGCCTAGTTAGCCTTGGAAAAAGCCTGTACAGCCCGGGCTGGCCCCAACTTGCAGTCCTGCCTCAGCCTCCTACGTGCTGGGATTACAGGTGTGCTCCACCATGCCCAGCACCCAAAAGCCGGACTTCTGAAGTCCCGTACTCCCTGGATTTGATGGCAATCACCTCTACTAGGGAATATCAGTGAGAGTCCCGCCCTGCTGTTAACTATGTGACCCCCTTAAGGAAGTCACTGCATCTTTCCGAATCTAGTTTTCCTGCTCTGTGTCATGAGACAGAGTACCCCTTCCTATTCTGACACTGAGGAAGAGAGGAAGAGGCGTGTCAGAAGCAGAAAGGTATGGGCTTCACGTGTTACCAAGACCCAGATACTTACAGATGCCTGGCTCACTGCAGGTGAGGGTCCCATCCTCAGGGACCATGTGGGAATTGTATCTCTGGTTGGGCAGCACCTCTGTCATCTCCCCTGCCCGCTGCCGTTCCCCCATCTTGGTCTTCAGGAAAATCCCAAAACCCACGTCTGATCCCTCCGACATAAACTGCCACCTGCAGAGGACATCCACCTGTGTGTGTGTGTGTCCATGGCAACTGGGCTTCTTGCACTGCAGCCCACCCACTGGCACTGACAAAGGCTGGGATCCCGGGAAGCAGGCAGTCCTACCTGAGGACACAGCCGGGGAAGAGGATCTCATACTCCACTTGGTGGGAGGAGGCTCGGGAGATCTGCACGCTGTGTTCATACTGCTGCTTAACCTGGTCTCGCACGTAGTACTGCTTGGGGATGTCACCGCCATAGTTGATCTAGAAGCAGAGCACAGGATGAGTCGGGGTGCCCTCTGAGCAAAGACTCCCCCTTGACCTCCAGCTGGTGGCCCATACCTTGGATTTACACTTGGGGTTTCCATCAGGGTCGGTCATAGTACCTCCATACTCCACAGGCAACTGTTCAGGGCTGATATGTTTGAGTAAAACCTCCTTCCAGTTTGCTGGCAGGAGAGGGAAGGACAGAAATGTGTCACTAGGCAGGACTTCGTACCTGGCGGTCAGTCCTGAAGAGGCAGAGAAGGCTGGCCCTGCCTTAAAAGGAAGCATTACAGGCTGGCATGGTGCACACGTCACCCAAGGGACTGCAGGCAGGAGCACCATTAGTGTGAGGCCAGCCTTGGCTCCATAGTGAGACTGTGTCTCGGGGGAAAATGGAGTACTTCGTGACCACATGATGTGTACACAGTACTACATGGCGTCAGAAAGAGCCGGGGTTCAGAAACCCTGGGCTGCTGTCATAGTGGATGGGGACCAAAAGCGGGGTGGAAGTGTCATGCAGCAGGACTACGGGTTCTTACGCAGTAATGCAGTTATTTTCTCCTACACTGACTGAAAGCACCCCACTGGAAAGGGACCCCTCAAATGGGCTTACATGGCTTTACCCAGTCAACTTCGTGTCTTTTCTTGTTGTTTTGGGCTGGTTGACTGCTTTTGTTGTTGTTGCTTTTCTAACTAAATCCTCTCCCGATTGGAGCAATTAGCTCTCAAGTGTCTGCTGCCAAGAATCATTTCCCCAAGAAATACCAGCCTGGCACAATGTTTAATCCCAGAAGCCATGCCGACTGTCTAGACCATCTATACCCAGCAGCTCCAGGCCAGGGACTAGCCCTGTATCCTCTGCAGGATGCCTGGGACACTGACAGTCCTGTGTCTGCCAGCCCTCAGGTGTTTAGGACCCCAAAGCATGTGACTCTTGAGAACACGGCGCCTGTGGCCTTGGGGTGACTTCATTGGCACTGCTAAACTCCGTGACCAACCTGGAGTAACTTTGACCCCTCCTCTGTTGGAGATCCTGTTTCTTCCCAGTCTGCCCAAAGCACATTTGGTGGAAAGAATTTGAAGTGTGGAGAGGAGAACAGCCCGAACCTCCTACACAGCTCTGCTGCCAGGGAACCAAACTGCCTCACTCACGCGCTTGGTGGGTGGTAGCAACAGAAAAACCAAACCTCAGAAAAACCTATTGCGCTGATTTTGTTCTTCTCCCAGCTGAGCTGGAGAGCTGGGAGAAAATCAAGAGAGGTCTTCCCATCCTACACAGAACAGCGTCGGCCACAGCCAAAGCTGGGACTTCACCGCCCCAGACCTGACATCCTTTGGTTTGGAATAGGGTCTCACTGTGTAACCCAGGCTGACCTGGAATTCACTGTGTAGTTTCAACTGTCTACCTCCCTAGTCCTGAGGTATCTTAAATGTTTTCTTGTTCTTTTGTGTCCGGTGTATGTGTGTTGGGACGATAAATGTGGACGCTAAAGAACAGCTTTTGGGGGTTGTTTCTCTCCTTTCGCTGTGGGATCAGATGTCAAACTCAGGTCATCAGCCTTGTATAACAAGCATATGTTTTACCTGTGGAGCCAGCCCACGTTGTCGTTTTTGAGACAGGGTCTCACTAGTAACCTGGGTTGGCCTTGAACTTAGAATGTAGCCCAGACACACCTGGACCTGGAGATCCTCATCCTCCAAGGTGCTGGGAAACTAGACATTGACCTTTCCAGTCCAAAGTTGCCGCTCTCGCTTTGTCTTAGCCCAGAGGTAAAGAAGCAAACCAAGGGGCTGGAGAGATGGCTCAGAGGTTAAAAGTACTGGCTGCTATTCCAGAAGTCCTGAGTTCAAAGCCCAGCAACCACATGGGGGCTCACAGCCATCTGTAGTGAGATCTAGTGCCCTCTTCTGGACTGCAGACATACATGCAGACAGAACACTATATATAATAAATAAGTAAATCTTAAAAAAAGCAAACCAAAATTGCCACATTGCAGTGTGTTATCTAAAGTCACCTGAAGACACCTTCGGAATCACTTACTACTGCCAGTTCAACTCCAGCGCCTGTCCAAGTCCACCTAGCCCATCAGCCCACTCTCTGTCTCCAGTAGGCCTGGTTCCTGTGTGTCCTCCTGGCTGGTTTGGGGTTACACCTTCCTTGGGTCCTGGTACTCTCCTACTCCTCTGCATATCCAACCCTTTTCATGGTCTCCAGTGGGCTCCTCTTACTCTGCCTGCACTAGGACTTGGATGTCCCCCAGGCTCACTGCAGACTCCTGGATCCTCAGCATCAGTAGGTTTTGCACAATCACCTCTATTTGTGATTTAACCTCCTGTCTGCGGCCAGTCCATCTCTGCTGTTTTGCTTCCTAGGCAAGTTGTAAGTCCGGCCTTTCCTCCTTGTCCCTGACGTCGCCGCCTGGGTTTACACCATCTCTTGCATGGGCAACAGCACGGCATGCAAACTGGCCTCTGGCTTTCGTGGACTTTTGCTGGTAGGTATGAGTCCGTTGAAAATATGACCGTGGTAACTCTGAGGCGCTCTGCCTCATTCCATGACCGCTGCCTGCACCATCCTAAAGGAGGTCTTTACTCGGTGCTCCTCTTTCTGCTCTGTTCCATGTGGCCACCTTGCTCATGTTGCTGTGTGTAGCTTAGGTCAACATGACTCTCACCTCAACTCTGGTGGGATGAGAGTTGCTGCTAGCTGTGACTACCCTGTGGTTTCCCTTTGTCCTATGTATCACGCTGACAAGCATGTTTGTGTCTCCCTGCCCTGAGAGCTAGCCAAGGGACTGTCTTATTCCTGCCAGCCTGGCACCTAGTCCTGAAAAGGTGTTTGTAGGAGTGGAGCCACTCACTCCTGCCTGCCCCCAGATGATCTCCACACACCCTCCTGATGCTCTTTCCAGTGTCTTCTGGTTCATACCATAGTCTTCTCTCTGCAGTTGTCTCTCCCTGTAATACTGTAAGCCCCTTCAGGATAAGCCCTGGAATTCCGTTCATCTTTGAACTTGCATGGTGAGCCCAGTGCTTGCTTCTAGAGTGTGTGAGGAAACACAAGAAGCCACAGATCTGTTTCCACTTGCCCCTATGTCCCAACTACTTCCAAAGTAGAAGATAGGTCTTTGCCCTGGAGGCTGTGACCATACCCCTAAAGCCAGACATTATTTGGACCACACACACCAATGTGTAGCATTTGGGCCACTTACCCCCCAGGACCATAATCTTCTTACGAGTGTCCTCACTTAGGAAAGGCTTGATGAGGTTGTAGGCCACAGGAAACAGCTTGGGGGCTGGAAGAGAGGCAAGACCACGTGAAGCAGACAACGGTAACTCAGATGCTGCCAGCGTCATCAGCCACCCATCTCCACCCATGGGGCAGCTAAGTGTGAGGCTCAGCCAGGCATGTCTGAAGCTGGCTTCCAAGCTGTACAAGGATTGTAGCCAACCAGTCTCCTCCTATGGCATCACCAGCCTGAATCCTAAGGGGCCAGGTGGCTCACACGCTCTGGGAGCCGTAAAGCATCTGTACAGGCTAAGGTCAAGGGCTGCCCCCAAGCAATGGTTCCAGCCTCTTGTTCGTATTTGGCTCTATCACCAGAAATTCCCAACTTACCTTTAACGACAAACAGATGCTTCAGTGTTTCGGGATAATTTTCTTCAAACATGGAGAGAAACTGTGGAAGCAGAAGTGGTCCTAGTTCAGTAGCTCAGGCCTCCAGGCCACTGTGTCCACCTGTGAGTCCTGCCCCCGCTCCCTGCCTCTTACCTCTCCATAGGCCTCCACTGCAGGCTTCCAGAGGTGCTTGAGGCCGAGCCCCTCACAGTCATAAATCATGGTGATGGTCTCTATCTTCTTCCCTAGCTACTGGGAACAGACAGACAGCAGAAGGAAGTCGCTGAATTCAGGGCCAATGCTCACTGGGTACAAACAGCAGCAGCAGAGATGCAGAAGTCATCCAGGATGGAACTGTGACCTAGACAAACTATTCTCCCCTAGCAAAGGACTAGGGCGGATCAAGGTCACATCCAAGGTCCCTACTGTCCAGCAGGTTCTCCTGAGGGCCTCTGTCCTGTTAGTTCTCCCTGGGCAGCACCTCTCCCACAGGCTCAGACACTCCATTCTCCTAAGCTCTAAGGAAGCAGCAGGTTGAACCACGTTTGTGTCCCCAGCCTCTCAGGTTCTGTACTGGGTGGACTTTTTGTGAACCTCAGCAAAGAACAGCGCTGAGTCTCCCTGCTTTAACCCATCTGCAGCTGCTGGGGGAGGAGGGGTTAGCGACGGCTCCAGCTTGCTCCTCAGTCCTTCCTTTCTTTCTTTTTTTTTTTTTTTAAAAATATGTTTATATTTGTCTGTCTGTCTCTCCATCCCTCCCTCCCTTCCCCCCACTGTGTGTGTGTGTGTGTGTATGTGTGTGTACATGCCACAGTGGGGGTGTGCAGCTCTGAGGATAACTTGGAATTGCTTCTCCTCTTCTGCCATGTAGGTTCTCAGGTTTGCTAGCAAGTCATTTACCTGCTGAGTCATCTCTCCAGTGCCTCGGTCTTTTTCTTAGGAGGGAATTGTCACCCTGATAATTTGAAAATAAACTTGGAGGAGCAGGGATCCTGGATTTGTCTACATCAGGACCACCCAGGCACACACACACCCCAAAGCTGCCCAAGGGTAGTTTAGTCCAAGACAGGATCTCACTGGTTCCCACAGAAACAAGAAAAGTAGTAACAATGTAGTGAGGTGGTTTTCTGAGGTTTTTTGTTGTTGTTTTGTCTTGTTTTTTGGGGGGTGTTGTGCTGAGAATTAAACCTTGGCCCTTGCCTGTGCTAGGTGAGCTGCCTGTCCCTGAGCAACAACTCCAACTGTGGTAATTTATAGTTTTTTGTTTTCTGTTGTTTGTTTTTAGGTCCCACTACATAGCCCAGGCTAGCTTCAAATTCAAGACCCCCCTGCCTCAGATTTGTTTGTTTGTTTGTTTTTTCAAGACAGGGTTTCTTTATAACTTTGTAGCCTGTCCTGGGACTTTGCTCTGTAGACCAGGCTGGCCTCGAACACACAGAGATCCACCTGTCTCTGCCTCCCGAGTGCTGGGATTAAAGGCGTGTGCCACCACCACTCAGCTATCTACTTCACGCTTGTGAATCGTAGGATTACAAGTGTATACCACTCACCTCCCTGCTGTATTGGGGTGGAAGCCCTGGATGTGCGGGTGAGCACTGTACCAGCTGGGCTCTAACTCTCACACTAGTGACGTTTATTAAACCGGATGTCTTCAGTAAAGGACCACATTTTAGTCTCGGATCTCCCCTACATACACCATTCCTACAGTTTGGGGGAGTCACCATGGCAACAATAGAAGGTTATTTTAAGTTTTTACTTAGCAAAATGAAAGTGTGACAAGATGGGGGCACAGTTTAGTGGTGGAGCACTTGTCTAATGTGCACAAGACCCTGGGTTCAATCTTCAGTCAAAGGGATGGAGGGAGGGAAGAAAGGGAAGAAGAGAAGAAAACAGATGGATTGGTAGCATGTCCATCTAAAACCCTGAGATTTCAGGTCTGTGAAACCCAAACTCTGAGACAGGTGCTTTCATCCCTAGGTGACATTCCTGCTTCTCCCTGTCTCCGCCATGACCAAATTACTCAATGACAGACAGACCGTACCTTTGTGGTCTGGTGGGCACACTCCTGCAGAAGCAGCTCACAGTCCCTCATCTTGGTCCTGAGCAGGTCCTGCTTGGAGGCGGAGAATAACAGACCCTTGGCATCCAGGGGACCGATGATGTCGTACCAGACTGGGCAGCCATCCAGGTCGTAGCCACACCTGCCGCCTGACAGATACTGCTGGATCACCTGGCCAAAGACATACAAAAGCACCTCATAGACAGGCCCGGGACATCCATCCCTTCTGCTGGTTCACAAGTATCTCCCTTCATACCCTCCCCCGGGTATCAAGAAATACTTGTTTTGGAACTATAGTGTCTCCCTCTGAGGTTCCAGGTCCAGTAGACCAGGGTACAAACTGGGAGCCTAATAAGCATCCTCACACAGGGGTGGAGTGGGATAATTGGTCCTCACCTCGGGTGGCTGCCAGCTGATGATGTTGTCGATGTCCTTTTGCTTCCGGAATTCCACATGCTGCAAATACACAAAGATTTAGGAAACACAAGGCAGAAGAATAGGTGTGTGGTGGGGGTGAGGGTCTTGAATAGGACGAATAGGTGACCAGCACAGATGACCCCTAGAAGGAACTCGACAAAGGTGGAAAAGGAAGCCCCAGTTTCTTCAGATATATCAGCAAGAACATCATTTTGGGCTAGTTATGAAGTAGGGAAGTCCAATGTTTCCAGGGAAGGAAGTGCACTTTGTCCCTCAGGAATAAAGCAACAATTGTTGGCTAATAACTGTGTCACACAAACCAAAACCTATACTAGGGGTGGGTGATGGGTAGGCAGGAGAAGTCCAGCACAATGCAACTGGCGGGAGGAACTGTGACGGCGGCAGAAACTCACCTTGCGGAGCATGGCCTCTGACTTCTGCAGGTCAAAGCTTCGGGCTGTAACAAAAGCATGACCAGGGTTGGGAATCCGACTGCACGTCTACGGACCTGTTCCCAGGGTGAGGGCCCAATCCCCTTGTGGGTTCCCCCAGCCAACTGTCAGCTTTGTAAAACCCCACAGCCCTGAGCTGGTGGGGTAGACAGGCCAAGTTCAAGGCAGTTGGGAATGGGCAGCATTGCCATGCTGGGGTCAGAGTATCCTGGCAGATGATCAGGTGAAGGGTCTTATCTCAGAGAAAATGAACCCTGGAACCTTTTATCAGTCGGCCATCCCCCACAAGGACAAAAGTTATCTCTTCCACAGTATAACATCCAGCCCTGAGAAATTGACCCACAGTTCAAAGATGAACATAGCTGTCCCGGGAGCTGCGGCTGAGCTGCCAAACATCCTGGAGAGGTAGAAGAGTCAGTGTGCCTCTAGCCAATCCTGACAGTTCCCTAAAAGACTCACACATTCCTCAAAGGAGCACAGTGGGGTCTTAGCTTACGTGGACCCACCCCAACAAGTTGTCCTGCTCAGATCTGAACCCAAGATTTCCCTGTCCCCTGAGGCCACCTGCAGAAGAGCAGAGCTGCCAGCCTCACTAATTCACTGTGAGCTGCAGTCTACTCCAGGGGCATCCCAAGAACAGAGTTCCTTCCCCCATCGTGCAACAGTCCTCCCAAACCATGAACTCCGGCTGCCCTCCTGGGCCTTCCTTCCCGCTGTGCTGCCCGGCCTTAGAGCCATTTCTCACACGCAGCTCCACCATCTCCTAATCTCTTCCCTTTGGATATTGTCCCCCTGGCCGCGTGTCCCCCCCCCAGGCGAACCTCACAAGCTGAGCCCAGGTGTTGTTTGCCCCTTCTCCGATATACCCTAAGAATTCTCTTTGCAACGGTCACACCTTTAGTTCAGGTGGAGCTTAGAGTCAATTGAAACCTCAAATCCCTCACACCTGCACACCTCACACCTGTGCTCCTCACACCTGCGCACCTGCTAAGCCACCAATCCCTCCTTGGAGAGAGAGGGGCAGGCCCCCCACTGGTATCCCTCTCACATTTCCTGGGGGGGGGGGGATCTACTCCATTCCATCCTTTGAAGCGTTCCAAAGAGCCTAATGGGTGTGGCCTCTGACCTACGAACTCTCTCCTGGCTATACATCCTCCACTGATTTAATTGACATCTAGATCTACTGATAGCCCTGGAACCGAACACACAGGCTGCCCTTTGGGCTGTCAGCTGTCCTTCAGCACTGTGCTCTGGGAGCAGGGGACCATACACCCTGAGTCTGCATTTGTGAAGTCCAGTCCTCCATCAGAGTCAGGGCAGTGTAAAGGTCTGATCAAGCCTGGGTGTGGTTCCTTGGTAGGTTGAGACATGAGGGTCTCGAGTTTGAAGTCAGCCTGAGCCGCATTGGAAATTCATGCTAACCTGGGCTACATATCGAAACACTATCTTTTTTTTTTTATTTATTATGTGTATAATATTCTGTGTGTATGCCTGCAGGCCAGAAGAGGGCACCAGACCCCATTACAGATGGTTGTGAGCCACCATGTGGTTGCTGGGAATTGAACTCAGGACCTTTGGAAGAGCAGGCAATGCTCTTAACCTCTGAGCCATCTCTCCAGCCCCTCGAAACACTATCTTAAGAAAGAAAAAAAGATCAGTAAGATGGTTCAGTGGGTGGGCTGGAGAGATGGCTCAGTGGTTAAGAGCACTGGCTGCTCTGTTCCCGAGGTCCTGAGTTCAGTTCCCACATGGTGGCTCACAACTTATCTGTAATGGGATCTAATGCCCTCTTCTGGCCTGCAGGCAAATGTGCAGACAGAGTACTCATACCTAAAAAAATACATAAATAAGATTTTTAAAAAGAGAGAAGATAGTTCAGTGGGTAGCGGGGCTTAATGTGCATGCCCGGCAACCTGACAACTTGAGCTTGCTCCCCAGAGGCCAGGCAAAGGTGGGTAAATCCACAGTTCTCTCACCGCCATGTGCGCACTGTGGAGTGCACTCCTCACCCCCAATCTCTCGCCCGCTATCTCTCTCCCTCTCCGAATACAAATTTCAAAATAACTTCTTAAAAACAAGAGAAAGGGTTGGCCGGGCCACTGCCACTGTGCATGCCAGATCCTTCCTGGCAGATGGAGCAGCCACTCTGGCAAGCTGGGCTTAGGAATTTCCTCTCTGCCACTCCTCCTGTGCCTCCAGCAGCCCCGGGCAGCTTTTAGAGGAATGTACCGTGGGTCTGCATCTCAACTCTCCTATCTTGTGTGTTTCTAGGTACTGCATATGCCTGACCAGACCACTTGAGAAGCTTGAACTGACTATCCTTTTGTAACAGAGGAGCTAGACCGTGAAAATGAGAGTTTCTCAGAGAAAGGACACTCCCCTCAAGAGAGGAGATCCCTTATCTTGGTAGAGAACAGGGATCCAGGAGTAGTAAACTGAGTGCCCTTATCCAGGAGAACCTCTCCAGTTAACCCTACCTGCCAAGGTCTTTCTAGGCTCCTGCTGCCCTACTCAGAAGCAGCTGGAAGCCTGGCATGGGGCACTGCACAATAACCCGGCCTGGGAGCAGGCAGCCTGGGCTCTGGTTTGCCCGCACCCCAGCCCTGTAAGCTGCAGACTCATTCAGTCATACCCTCCCTCTCCCAGGCTTCCTCCCACCTCTATTCTGTCTTGCTCACAGGCCTTCCTTGCTGGGGGACCGGGACCTCACTTCCAGCTGACTGCTGGGGAGAGCCAGAGAGAAGTGAACCCCAAGCTCATACCACATTCTACTGCAAAAGACTCCTTTAGAATTAAAGGGATGAGGGGAGAAAGAGTGCTTTTTTTTAAAAGCAACAAAAACCCCAATTCAAATTCGTAATAGGGTCTGAGTAGGCCAGAGCTCCTGCCCAGAAAATGTGAGGCACAAACGAGCTACAGCGGGGAAACTTCCTCTGCTCAGAAGCAGAATTTGAAACCAGAAATGCAACTCGGTGGTAAAATGCTTGCCTGGCATGCCCCAGACCTGGGTTCGCTCCTTAGCAGCTCCAAAACAATTACGAAGCAATGCTTGATCTCAGGAGCTGTTCCCTGGGAAGGAGGCTGTGGCTTACTGGAAAAGGTGCTGGCGGGGAGTCCAGGGCCCTGGACTCTACTCTGAGCACGCTTTCCATTTCCTTGCGCCTTTAAGTCCCTTGCCCAGTCTGAGCCTGAGTTTTCTCATCTGGAGAGTGAGAATCACCATCCTGCGAGGGAGAAGCTGGTGCCAGATGCGGGTCCTGATTAAACTATCTAGCCTTAGACAAGTGGTTTATCCCATCCCAGGACTCCGATAGCAAAAGCTTAGTGTCTGGGAGACCAGCTGCCAAAACTCACACTGGCCTGTGCCTAAATAAAACAGAGCTGCAGAATTGTTCAATGGCTTCTCTCGCTTCCTTCTAGCAGAATCTCCATAGCCGGATCATCTTGCAACTGGCTCTTTAAGGAGGCTACTCTCTTCCCACTCCTCCACCCACCTGCCTTTAGCTGTAGCCTTTCAGCAAATGCTAGGCCAAAATTTCCTCCAGCATAGACAGACTTCATTGCCACCCCCACGCCACCCCTCCACTCTCTCTAGGTAAACTGGGAGAGGGGCCAGATCACACCGGGGAGTGGGGTAAGGGTGAGCAGGTGATGAGTCCAGGGGCCCGTGAGCCCCACATGGCTCTCCTGGGTACACCTGTCCTCGGGTGCTGCTAGCAGGTCTTCAAGAAGATGCCAGCTTTATTAAAGTTCTGGAAAGCAAAAAACGGCATCTTTTTTTATCTATCGCAAGTCTTCCTGGGCTGGGAGATGTGTGAGTACACAGACACAAGGCAGGTCCGACCGACATCTGCAACAGAATTCCCCGGCACAACCAGAGCTCTGCTAGTCAAACGCAGCAGAATTCTCTCAGTTTTCTGTCTAGTAGTAAAGTTTCTATGAAGAAAAGTGAAAGTGTGTCAGAAGAGCCCAGAAGGGTGGCACATGCTCGGATGACAGATAAGAAGAGGGAAGAGCACAGACAGGTACAAGGCATGGAGGCCGAGTCTGATCCTGACACTAGCAGCAACATGTTCATGTCACTCCACAGACCTTGCTGTGCCTTATCTTGCAAAAAAGCTGGGCACCGTGTCTAATCCATTTCTCAGAAGAGGAGCCTAGAGATGTGTGACCTTGGCCCAGGTGACACAGCCAAGCTGGCACATGACTGGAACTAGAACTCAAGATGGGGAGAGAGCACCCTCCTCAGTCCTCATACACAGTGCCCTTCATTCAAGCTGACAGCACCAGGACCCTGGTTCTAATCTCGGCTCTGCCTCCAACTTCCCACTGAGTGGGGCCTTTCTGGGCATTGATTTCCTTCATGTCTGCAGAGCAGATTTGCAGGGTAGATGAAAAGGATGCTAACCGTCTATACCCAGAGGTTTGGGTCTTCTTGCTGACTGCAGCTCACCCAGCAAGTCCCTTCACCTCTCTGGGCTTCTGTGTCTGTATCCTGTAGAAGGGTTGAGTGGATGGCGTCAGCCATCCTTTTGTCTCAGTTTGCCAGGGTTTCCAGAGGACATCATTCCGTTGTCCAGAACACGCCCCGGCCCCTGCCCCTGCCCCAGCCTCCCACGCCCACCTCCCCTCACCTCGGAGCCATCGAAGGAGAAAATAGTCATCTGGGTTGGGCAGGGTGGGCAGCACGTCCTGGACATTTTCACGAAACTATAGGGAGAAACAACTGGATAAGTGGGAGCTCCCCAACCTCACTCTTCCCAAAGGGACCCTCCATTGGGGGCCTTTGCCAGAGCCCTCCTTTACATACTGTTGTAGCCTCTGGCTGAGTGAGGTTGTGGGATGTGTTGCTAGGAGTGTCGGGCTGGAGAGGAGGGCCCAGAAAGGGACGAGGACACTGCCCTGCCTCACTTCTGAGCAAGTGGGTGTACTCCCAGCGAACAGTGATCAACACTGTTAGCAGACACCCTGGTCAAGCCACAGGGAGTGCTGTCTGTGTACCCAGCACCTGTCCTGTGCACAGCCATTATCTGGGTTCTGTGTCTCCCATCTCTCCCAGAGCTGCAAGAGGTGTCGCTGTCACATTTTACAGATGAACAGATGAAAGCAAGAGGCTCGGGCAACACCCCCAACAGCTGGGATACAGATCTGAGTCCAGATCCCAGGCTCTTCCCTCTGCAGTCTGCCCGCCCCCTGGGTAATGGGAGCAGAGGGAAGGAAGCGGGTAGTCTCAAATGCCTTCATTCAAAACCGGTGGCCGAGCTGAGCTCCAAAGACTACAAAAGAGAAGAGGGAAGGAGAGAGGTGACAGATGGAGGGGGCAGCTCCAGCAGGTAGCCACCAAGTGGGGTTAACAGTGACTCCAAGGGGAGGCCACATCTAACCCCAACCTCTCATCTGCTCTTGGGGGGAGTAGGCCCCCCGCTGCTCTCCCTAAGCCTCCTGCTCCAGCAGTGACCTTTACCTGGTCACTGACCTATAGGACACCCCCAGAGGGGACCAATGAGGAATGGCCACCTCTGCCCTTTGCCTTAGGTCAGACCCTCCCATCCCCCCAAAGCAGCTCCCAGCATTAGGACAATGGTCATCTAAACTGCAAGGGGAGGCCACCCTCACCGAGAACCTTACCTAGCAGCCCCTGGTTTAATCACCACCAAACCCACGCCCACTAGACTTCCTCTGCAGGTCAACAGTAAACTTGGCATGGGGAAAAAAGTCACCCCCAGCAACCACATCTGCTGCTACACTCTAGCACAAGTAAGAAACTGCCTGGCTGTGGAGCGAACGCTGGGGCTGGACCCCACCAATTCCGATCCAGTGCAACTGGTCTTTCCGGCGGCAGGGCCAGCCCCTGAACTTGAACGGAATAGATAGGTGCCTCTCTGCCCATGTGCCAAGGCAAAGCCTGGACCGATCCTTTCTTTCTGAGTGGCACCACTAAGTTCCTTGCCAGCCAAGGGTCTGGGTTGCCAGAGAGAGGAGGGCTCTTCTCTCGGAAAGGAACTCAACCCAGTTAGTCCCAGCATCGTAAGACTTCACACAGAGGTGCCCCGCGGCCACCCTCTTCTGACTTCACCAAAGAACACACAGGTGAGTGCTTGGCCCAAGGTCACACAGTGACTTGATGCCTCGCAAGGGCTCTGGGGAGTTTGCCAAGGAGCTGTCCAGGACCCTTCCATGTGCCGCTGTCTCCGTAAGAGGAAAGCCTCCCGGAAATGGGAGGAAACCTGGGGCCCTGCCTCTGCCCCACGGCCCTGCTGCCAGTCCCTGCCAGCCCCGAGGATGAATGTTGCCTTTGTGCCCTCAGCCGCTTCTGAGGGCTTCCAAGCAACCACTTCTTCCCAGGGGGCACCGCCAGGGCTGCTCGTGCTGGAGACTGCGATGACCAAACTTCCCGAGGTCCTCACACTGAGCGAGAAGCGGTCCGCTAGGCACTAGCCAAGCGGGGGCGACTGGCAGCCTCTCCCTCAGTCGCCTGCTCGCGGGGACCGTCCCTACAGCGGCTTCCAGCTGGAGGGCGAGGGCCACAACTGGGACAAGATCAGGCTCACCTTGGCCAATGCCTCCTCCTGTTTGGGGCTCAGGTCACCTACTCTGCCGCTCATCGTGGCTCAGCCTCGGGGCGCGGCGCCTGCGGCAGCTGATGGAGCTCCGAGTCGTTTGCCGCCGCAGCCGCCGGAGTAAAGTCCCAGCCTTTGGCCGAGGCCCTGGGGCTGGCGACCAAGACCCGCCTCTTAAAGGAGCCCGAGAGGCGGGGCGAGACGCGCAGAGGCCCTGGAGGCGAGCCAGGATGCCTAGTCAGACACCTGAGCTACTTGGGCGGTACTCCTCATCTTAATCAAAAGGAGGCTGAAAAGAGCTGGCTAACGACCTCTTCCAAGGAGTGACTCCACAGGGCTGGACTGGGCTGCTCTTACCCCGAAATGTTGACAGCTCTCCTTGTGCCCTCTGGGAAAGGATGCCCCCGACTGTCTTTCAGCTTCTAGTAACTGTGGTGTAAACTCTGCCTTCCACTTATGATCACTACTACCTGCTCAGCTTGGGGGTCATTCAGAGGCGACACCCGGGATTGCAGTTGTAACTCAGTTGGTGGTAGAGGGCTTGTCTAGCATGTGCGACCTTGTGTTGTGTCTCCAGCACTGCATGGTCATGTCGGCATATTTCTACACAGACTGTGATCCCAGCATTCAGGAGGTGGAGGCTGGAGAATTAGAAGTTCAAGGATCACCCTTACTTACTTATGCAGTTTGAGGCTAGCCTAGAATACAAGCAAACAAACAAACCAGAGTTGGTGCCCCCTTTTCTCTACCTGTAGAATAGGCTTGGTGAAGAACGTGGTGTCTTGCTGAGGGGCAAGGAAGAACAGCCTCCCCCCTCCCAGGCCCCAGTTCTCTGTGTCTGACCTTCCCTTCACTCTGGGAGCCACTCCTGAAGCTATCACATCTCAGCTGGCGTGTGTGGCTTCCTCTCTGGAAATCTGGAGGCTTGGGCTTGAGTGCCCACTTTCCACAACTTTCTCCAAGTCCCTTTGCCCCTCTGCATTGTTTACCTTCACTACCTGGGGGTGATTTAGGGCCCGTAAGCAGCAGGAGGCTAAAAGGGATTAATGCATGTAATTCTCAGACTTGACTTCTTGTGGCCACTTCCTAGCTGGCCCTACACAGGCATCCTTTGCTGGCTGCCTGGTCAGATCTCAGCCATAGGCTAGACAAAGAGGAAACCGTGGAAACCAGGGCCCACAGGGCCCTGCTGTGGCTTCTCTGCTTCCCATCTGGTCAAGGGCCTGTGGGCTCCCCACTAGTGACAAATATGACTTGGGGGTAGACTCATGGCCGCTTCATGTCCAGCCTGTGCCATCAGACTGTCTCCACCCAGTTACTCCCTCTGCCCTTCACCATAAAGCAATTTCCTCTTTTCAGAGTCCGACAGCCCCTCCTCTTGCGAGAATCCCCAGCCACTTTGGTCTATTTCCATGGACCTAGCACCTGGTCACAAGCCCAGGGACACATTCTCTTTCTACTGTATGTCAGGTAGTAGGCATTGCTCTGGAACCCAGAAATGTTCACGCACCACCCTTTGGTCCCACACCTACTGAAGAGAATACAAAAGCAAGGCAGATGGCCACGGAGAGGATGTAACAGTAAGAGATCAGAAAGGACAATGTTCTTTGGATGAAGGGACACCAGCGGGCTCCATGGAAAGAGCAGAATCTCTGACTGGCACCTCAAGATGTGGGGACACAGAAGAAGGACCTCTCAACCTAGCACAGTAGCATGATCTAAGTTCTGGTAGATGCAAAGTGTGGCTACAACCAGAGATGCAGAGGCAGCATGGGGTGGGAGTGGGGGCTTAAAACCCTGGTGTGACCTTGCTTATTAACATCTACCTTCTATACCACATTTTCTTGCTTCAATTGCCAGAGTCCCCACAAATCCTGCATCCCCTAGTATAGGCTCCCGTAGACAGGGATGGAGTGTGGTGGTATGTATATATACAGCACTCAAAGCCAGGCAGTGGTGGCGCACACTTTTAATCCCAACACTCAGGAGGCAGAGGCAGGTGGATCTCTGTGAGTTCGAGGTCAGCCTGGTGTACAAGAGCTAGTTCCAGGACAGGCTCCAAAGTTACAGAGAAACCCTGTCTCAAAACAAAACAAAACAACAACAACAAAAAATATAGCACTCAAGGGCAGAGGCAGGAGGATCACAAATTTAAGGCCAGCCTGGGCTCAAACAAATAACAAAAACTGGAGGGGAAAGGAGGGGGAAGGAGAGAATGTGGTGGGCTTCAAACCAAAGCTGGGTGCTGGTGCTGGCGGTGGTCTGGACAGAAGGGGAAACAAGCGGCACCCCACAGAGTTCATGGGGCCTCACTTAATAGTGGGGGAAACTGGGGCTCAAAGAGGCCATGGCTTACCCAAAGTCATTAAGAGTACAAGAGATGAAGCTAAGCTATCAGTTGAACACACTCCATCATTCCTTAATGAATTAATGCAGAAGTAACCCTCAGCTACCTCAAATCCAGGTCTCTCCAGAGTCAAGGCAGATGGTAAGGCCTGTTCATGGCATAAGAAAGGACTTGGCTGTGCCCCTGGTGTGGGCTGAGGGGCAGCCAGTGCCTGATACCTCTGAGCCTGACCACAGCAGAGTTGCCAGGTAATGCAAGTGTCCCGGCCCTAGTTATGGCTTCTGATTTAGCACAGGACAGAGCCGCCTTCTTCACTGGATGTGAGACCTTTAAGAGCCTCCGGGGGCAGGGGACAATGTGCTTCTTACTAAAGGAAAGGAGCGTAGCCCCTTCTGGTGGTGCAGCCTCTTGCAGTTTATAAGGCAAGGTCCGTGCAGATGACTTCTCTTAGAAGTGCTGGCCAGAAGTTCTCTAAAGTGGCCAGTCACCTGATGCGTGGAGGCACCTGCCAAAGGGCTGCTTCCAGAAGAGTGCTGTCAGACAAGACACACATGGCTGTGCCTTCTGCTGCAGGGCCCACTCAGAAAACCACAAGGGACATGCTTATCCCAAGGATGAAGTCCCTAGAGTTGCTCCCCAAGCCCATATCTGTAGATATCCAAGAAAAAGGTACAGGCAAAAATTTCTCCCTCATGTCTGTCCCTTTCCAGTTCTCTGGCTGCTCATTGCGTCCACTGAGATTTGCTGTGTTCAGTCCACCAGGAAGCCATTGGCTAATCTGATAATAGAAATCCTAGATAAATAGTCCGGTAAACTCCTTGGAGTTGGCTTCTGAGACTCTCTGTCCTACGCTAGCCTTTCCTCTACTTCCTACCCTTTGCCCTACAATTCTCCTTCCCTGCCAGGTATATTGCTTCCCTCTGCTCAAGAACCATCGCTGCCTCCCTAGTTCCCTCAGAAGTCACCCAATCCCACTGACTCACTTCAAGGCCTACTCCAGCTCTTCCCAGCATCCCTTGTGGCTTCAAAAGTCCCTCTTTCCGTATATACCCTTTCTCATCAGTCAGAGATGTCCCCTGCTGTTCCCTCAACACACTTCTACCTCCTGCCTCTGCCCGAGGTCTTCTTTATTTCTTCCAACCAGCTCCTCCTTGGCCCTTGAAGCCCTGACCCAAAGCTGTTTCCAGAAACTTCTCCCTTATCTGCCCATTGAAATGTGACCTCTGCCAACCAGAAGCCCATTTCTCCAGACCTTAACAAGGACTCTTCTGTATTGTGACTGCCACCTGGACTGGCCTCCAGGGCCAGACAGCCTGGAGGTACGCGTTGGCAACAGGGGTGCAGGGCTCTCAGGGCACCGTACTCGGAGCTGAGGAAGTGTGGTGGACTCATAGAGACACTTGGGAGCCTTAGCCTTGAAAGTTAGGGCGCTGGGGTTTCGACTCTTCTGGGGAGCAGCTCTAGGCAAGGAAGAGTTCTAGCCTGGGAGTCCTGAGTGGCCTCCTTGCTCCGTGTCCCAGAACTAATGTGTTTTAGGGGGTCTTCAGCGGCAGTGTGCACAGGGGTGGGAGTGGGCATGGGGACACCGACACCGTGTTCCCTTCATGACTGCTGGCTTGTGCCTCCAGGCCTCTGCGGCTTCCTCGTCAAATGGCGAACATAGCCCTCAGAACCAAAGTCCCTCCCCTGGTGCCCTGACCTCGGATCTCCTGATGCCCATAGCAGGCAAGGTGGCACAAGGGTTGGCACAGAGATTTGGGAAACACAGTCCGGTCTTTTAAACCCTTCAACAAATATTTGTGGAACACGCTACTTCTACAACGCCAGGGCCATTCTAGGAAGCCCTTGAACTCAGAGGGCAGCCCTATAGCAAGGTCCCCCCTTAACCTGGCCTTGTAGGGTGCGGCTGCCTCAGGTTAGCTCTCTTCTCTGAGTGTGCCAGTAGCCTGGAGTGAAAACTCATCTTTTGCCTTTCTCTCTGGTGCCACTGGGATGATTTCAGGTGACGTCGTGACTGGCAGAGCAGTGAGTGCCTGGGGTGAGAGCCTCTATTATCGCTGCTATGGGTTATCCGTAAAGTCACAAGAGAAAATGAGAACTCAGGCCCATCCCTCTCCTCCCCTGGGGCCCCACTTCCTCCTTGCTTCCGCAGTCCACCCTGGCTTTGTCAAGAGATACAAATCCTCTCCCAGCCCCACTTCCCACACCTGAACCCCACCCCCGCCGATTAAGTCCTTTGCCTTCCCGGGTATCACTGTCTAATCCCTAAGTCCTTTCTCACCAGTCTCCAGTCCTCTCGGGGAGAGTCAAATCCCTTTAGAATGAGGTGGCCCAGTTTGTGGCCAAGGGAGAGGCTGGGGGCAGGGAACAGGGACCTCTGAACTACCTCAGAGGAGACTGGAGGGCAGGAAGGGTCTCAAGGGCCTTACTTCAGTTCTGGCACTAAGTGGCAAAAGGCCCGAGACCACCCTGTGGGAAGGTGGTCCACCACTTCTGCTCCTACCCCCAAGACGGAGGCCAGGGACTCCGGACACAGAATGGTGACCCACCGGTGAACTCTGGAACCAGACCACCTGGTTCTGTCCCCTAACCAAGTGAGCTGTCACCATCCTCACTGTCCCTCAGCAGCTGGGGTGAAGTTACGTGAGCTAGTTTCTGAAAAGTGTCTAGAACCCAGAGAATGCAACAGCTTTTGTCTGCGTGCACTTCCTGTTTCCTGCCCCAGACATTCCGTAGGCGGCCACCCACACTCCATCTGGGAGCGCCTTTCCTGCTCCTGGCTTGAGACTGAAGTAACCCCTGATCCCCATGCCTGTCTCATTCTGTTTTGTACTCCTTGTGGCGCTTACCTGTGGTCTGAAGTGATGTTACAGTGTTTATGGTTGCTTGACTCTCTGTCCTCAAGGGCAGGAGCCACCGTGGGTCAGGGGCACTGCTGTATGCCCAGTGTCTGGACTCCAGCACTGACAAAGAGAAGAGCCGGTCTCTCCTTCCACTGTGTGACAAGTGACCGCTGCTACTCTCCAACTGACCTGGGTGACCCCGGGTGACTCAGTAACCCGCTCTGGGTATCCAGGTGAGGAGAGGGAGCTGTGTGATGACAGCCAAGGGACAGTTACTGATTCTCCTGTGTTGTTTCGGGTCTCATGTTTGCAAGGTGAAGGGACTTCTAAATTCTAAAATTAACGCTCCCCACACACACAACTTAACTGTCTCTTGATCCGGTCTTAACTGATCCTGTGAGTTGGGAATTTCTTCCCTAGAGGCCCTTTCTGTGTAAGATAGCACATCAAACCATGCATTTCAAGGTGATTCCCCTGGGACTGGGATGCCACCTGGTGGCAGTGCGCTGGCAGTGGCCATTCCTGATCAGTAGAGCCTGTAACCTGCAAGTGGATTTGCATTCCTTGCCCTCTTCCCCCCCCCCCCCCAGCACCGGTCCAGGTGGGCCTCACCGACCCCAGCGGCATTTACACAGCCTAGGGAGCTCATGGGGGCTCACTGGCCTCACTGTGCGCCCCATTACTGGTACCCATCCTCCCATCTGCCATTGGAGGACATCTCTTGCCTCACCCTGGATCTTCTTACATCCTTAGGGCTTAAGAGAAGACAGGAGCTTGGGGTCCCCTCTGTACAAGTCAGCTCAGGCCAGGGCTAGCAAACCTGGTATAAACAGAAGCAAGTCAGTTGGAATCAGTTCTTGTGTGGTGGAAAGGCCCAATCTTTTCATTGAAGCTCCATAAGAGCTGGCCAAAGCCGTGATGGCTTGCTTGAAAACACATGATAAAAGAATGGCTGTCCTATTTGTTCCCCATCCTGTCCCAGAAGTCAAGTAAGTTGGGAGCTGCAGGCCTGACTCCTTCAAAGGCATTGAAAGAATTGAGCATCCTGTCTATCCATTCCTGTCTCGCTCCTAGTCCACCCCAAGTGGGGCCAAGGTCCTAGACTCCTTGCAGCCAGTGTCCTAGACTTAGTTGCTCTCTTTCCTGGGCTCGCTCTCCTCTTTCACACACCCATACCACACCCACAGCAGCAGGGGTCTGACCCATGTTATAATGGCATTCTTTTGTTTTGTTTTGGTTTTGAGATAGGGTTTCCTCTGTGTAACAACAGCTGTAGAGTTACTGTGGAACTCATTTTATAGACCAGGCTGACCTCGAACTCATGTGCCAGCATTGCACCCAGCTACAAAGACACTGTGTTCTATCTGCATGTATGCCTGCAGGCCAGATTTCATTACAGATGGTTATGAGCCATCATGTGGTTGCTGGGAATTGAACTCAGAACCTCTGGAAGAACAATCAGTACTCTTAACCTCTGAGCCATCTCTCCAGCCCTACAATGACACTCTTAATCTTTGCCTCCAGGATAGGCAGGGACACTCAATGGGAAGACAGACCACAGGGTACTTTTAGTACCCACTGTGTTTTCTCGGGGAGCTCTGGCTGCCACTGATGGAAGGCTGGGATGTAGATATTTATTGGGACGAAAAGTATGTCAAGTATGAGCAAGGTTCTACTTCTTTCTGGGTCGTCAGTTTGGGGGAAGGGGAGGCGATGCTCGTATCAGGCCTCAGGGTGGGCCAGAGAGCAAGAAACCAACAGGAACAGTCAGAGCCTGCAACTTTGTTTATAACAGCAGCCCTGTCACTGGGGCATACAAATGGACTGAAATAGTCACCAAAAGAAAGAATCTGGGTGGTGGCTCACACCTATAGCCCAACTGAGGGAGGATTATCAAAGTCAAAACAGTGAGTTCCAGGCCTCATCCTCCCCAGCGACTTTTACCCAGCCTCATAGCTGGTGGAGGAACTCACTTCACAGAAGGGGAGCTTGTAGAGGGCTCCAGCCTGTACTAGAGTGAGATCCTGTCTCAAAGAGCACAAAGATCCCTTAGAGTATATCCTGCAACTTATGATGAGTTATTTCACATATGCATATATTAATGATACATAATGGACTATCTAAGCACTAGTGAGGCCAAGGCAAGAGGATCACAGGTTCAAGTCTAACCCAGCCCACAGTTCCAATAGTAGTAGTAGTAATAGTAACAATAATTATAACAATAATAATAAATGATATAACGAGAACTCATGTGGTTTAAAAGCAGAGCATGGTTCAGCGGTAAAGTGTTTCCTGGCACACATTAGGGCCTCAGCTGGATCCCAGCACCACTATGTCCCACTCTGGTGACCGAATGCCGTGCCTCTCCCTGATTTTCTCCATAGCTTTACCATAAGTGACCACATCCCCATAAAGTACAGGTCAGTTGGTGTGGCGGATTGGTTTCTTTGTCACTGACGTGAAATTCACACTACATAAGACTAGCCTGTTTAAAATGGGAAGTTCAGTGACCTGTAGTAGTTCATAATGTTGTCCAGTCATACCTGTTTCCAGTTCCAGAAGGTTCATTATCCATTTAGCAGTCATTTCTCATCCCCCAGCCACCAGTTAACTTTCTGTACCTATGGCGTTCGCTTTTCTGAGTATTTCACGTAAGTGGAATCACATAGGCGTGATGTTTATATATGACTTCTTGCGCCGTGCTTTCGTTTGTTTGTTTTTGCTTTTCAGGACAGGGTTTCAGGTCCTCTGACTTCCTGCATTTCCATGTGTTCTGGCTATTGGGAGCCCTTGCGATTCTGCAGTCCTGGGACTGGGCTCTTCCCCCCACTGAAGATCCTTGCAGCTGAGCTGGGACTGCACTGCTTCTTTCAGTTGCTTTGGGTAGCACCTGTGCTTTGGCAATGCTGATTCTGCTAATCCACCGATGCCAACGCCTTCCTGGTTTTGCTTTTTAAGGTCTTGCTGTGCATTTCTGTAACATTTCGTAGTTTTCAGTGCATGGGTCTTTTACCTCCTTGTTTGTATTTATTCAAAGGTGTTTCATTATTTTGTATGCTGTTAGTATAAGTGAGGTTATTGCCTTAATTTCTTTTTTTTTGATTGTTCCTAGCTGGTATATAAAAAGACACTGCAGACCGACCTTTGTGAGTTGATCCTAGACACCCCAATGAGCTTATTGTTGGGTTTGTTCTTTTTTGCTTTTGTTTTTCGAGACAGGGTTTTCCTGTGTAGCCGTGGCTGTCCTGGAACTAGCTCTGTAGACCAGGCTGGCCTCACACTCAGATCCGCCCACCTTTGCCTCCTGAGTGCTAGAATTAAAGGTGCCCTCTGCCACTACCACCATCCAGCTGGGTTGTTCTTAAGTTGCTTTTTGCACTCAGCATTCTGTAAGATTCATTCATGCTGCAAAACATTTATTTCTACCGGGTGGTGGCGCACGCCTTTAATCCCAGCACTCGGGAGGCAGAGGCAGGCGGATCTCTGTGAGTTCGAGGCCAGCCTGGTCTACAAGAGCTATTTCCAGGACAGGAACCAAAAACTACAGAGAAACCCTGTCTCAAAAAAATCCAAAAAAAAAAAAAAACATTTATTTCTGTTGTATGACTGTCTACAGATGAAGAATCTATTATTTATCTCTTGTCCTAGTGCTAGAGCTGAGGGATTCCCAGCCTTTCACAAGCAGCCTTGTTTTGTAAGTCACAGAGGGGTAATTCTCAGATGAGACTGCACATAAGGATGATCTCTCTGGAAAACCTTTACAACTCACAGAAACAAAGCTACCTCCAGAGATGCTGGTAATTTTAAAGTATGGGTTAAGGGCCCAGGATTTTGGGAGTGGGTAATTGATTTGAGAACAGGTCTCGCTAAGTTCTCAAGGCTGACTCCAACTCCTGGGCTCAACCAATCCCTCTGCCACAGTCTCCTAAGTATCTGGAATTATCTGCCACAGCATCCTGCTTTAATTGTTTGTTTTCCGATGAGGGGTATCTCACTTTGTGCCTCAGGCTAGCCTTGAACCCACAATCTGCCTGCTTCTGTCTCCTAAATGCCGAATGCACGGGTTTGTGCCACCATCTTGGACTTTTTCCCCCTGTGCACTGGTGTTTTGCCTGCGTGTTATGTCTGTGTGAGGGTGTCAGATCCCCTGGAGCTGGAGCTTCAGACAGCTGTGAGCTGCCATGTGGGTGCTGGGAATTGAACCTGGGTACTTTAGAAAAGTAGACTGTGCTGCTAACCACTGAGCCATCTCTCCAGCCCCCATCCATTAAAAAGTTTCTGCACAGTCAGGCGGTGGTGGCATGCTTTAATCCTAGCACTGGGGAGGCAGAGGCAGGAGGATCTCAGTGAGTTTGAGGCCAGCTTGGTCTACAAAGCGAATTCCAGGATAGCTAGGACTGTTACACAGAGAAACCCTGTCTCGAAAAACTAAAACAAACAAAAATAAGTTTCTGCACCCCATAAGCCTCTCCACTGACTCAGCAACCCAAATCAGACCAAATCAAACCAAATTAGAAAAGGCCCAGGTTTGATGTATAAAATGCTCCTAGATGATTTTCCAGCCTCCCAGAGAGGAGACCTAAAAATCAGGTGTCTGTTTTCTGGGGCGCAGTTTAAATACCCTATGGGTGTGGCCTTGATTATCTCTGGGGGAGGAGCCGTGTTTGATGGACTTTCTGAAGTGAGGCAGGGTTTGGGGAGAGATGAAGGAGGGGGGTTGAGGTGGAGCTTCCCCCAGAACATTCCAGACTCTTTGGGTATGAGGATGCCAGGGGCTGGGGTGGTGCTTCCACCAGAACTTCCACCATCTTGGGCTTTGTTAGACTTCTTTTTAAGACTTTTAAATAACACCAGTATTCTGTCTGTCTGAAGAATCAGTACTCTAGACTATATACTTGGGACTAGAACACCTAAAATGTTGACTTCCATCTCTGTTTGAGGAATGGGTTTCTAGTGTGACTGAACCTGGCCAGCACAGCAAAGCTGCACGCACCAGGGATGTGGAAATTCCACAGCCCTAGCAGCACCTGACGGGGTCAGACTCCAGCTAATCTCTCACGGGACTTAACAGTTTCATTTTCCATCTCAATAATTACTTTTGCTGGGAGGATGCCTTTTATCCCAGCTCTCTAGAGGCAGACGCAGGCAGATCTCTGAGTCTGAGGCCAGCCTGGAACTCTACCAATAGTTCTCCTCAGCAAACTCTTCACATTTATTGAGCTTTTTTTTTTTTTTTTTTTTTTAACAGGATATATCCATGTATGGGAACATCACATTGTGTATAGTTTTTTTTTTTGTTTTTTTTTGTTTTGGTTTTTCGAGACAGGGTTTCTCTGTGGCTTTGGAGCCTGTCCTGGAACTAGCTCTTGTAGACCAGGCTGGTCTCGAACTCACAGAGATCCGCCTGCCTCTGCCTCCCGACTGCTGGGATTAAAGGCGTGCGCCACCACCGCCCGGCTGTGTATAGTTTTTATATCCGTTAAATAAACCCATATAATAAACCATAATTAGACAGATGTAAAGGCAAATACCTGTAATCCCAGCCCTTAGGAGGCTAGAAGAGGGCACTCTTGAGTTCAGGGCCAGCCTGGGCTGTAGAGAAACATTCTGCCTAGGAACAAATAGAATAGCTGTCCATCACAATGGCAGACTTGTGGCTGGCCTTCCTCCTGGACTGAGGGGCTGTGCTTTCAAACTGAGCTTTAAACTAGGCCTGTCCCCCCCAAAACTCCTCCCATCTACCTAGAAAAAAAAAATCCTTTCTCTCCGAGGAACTGTGGGGTTGTCTGGATGTCACCATGTGTCCACTAAGGCAGGTTTTATTTTGTTTTTGTCTTTTTGCAACAGCGCTTCTCCATAGCTTTGGAGCCTATCCTGGAACTAGCTCTTGTAGACCAGGCTGGCCTCAAATTCATGGAGGTCTGCCTGCCTCTGCCTCCCAAGTGCTGGGATTAAAGGCGTGCGCCACCACCACCTGGCTCCCACTGAGGCAGTTTTATGAGTTCCTATAACGGCTTCTATCCTTCTGGAGAGCAGAGCAAGTTGCAGCTGTCCGCTGAGAGGACCCACACCCGAGAGCCCAGGCAGGGCAACCCCTTATCCTTCCAGTCGGCTTAGCACAAATGGAGGCTCAGCTGGGCAGAGTTCTGCTAACTGTCCAGACACGTCCAGACAGAATGTTCTCGAACTTTTCTCTCTCTTTTTTTTTTTTTCTTTTTTTGAGATAGGGTTTCTCTGTGTAACAGTCCTGGCTGTCCTGGAACTGGAACTCTCTTTGTAGACCAGGCTGGCCTTGAACTCACAGTAATCCACCTTCCAAGCGCTGGGATTAAAGGCATGCTTGAATGTTCTTGAACTTTGGCTATCCCAGTAAGCAGAGGGCACGTGACTGACTTCTTGTACATTGATGGTACAAAAGCTTGTATGCATCGTCAGTCATGTAGAAAACGCCAGGCACCATCCGGTCATTCGGAGGTTTACGTAGGCTCTGATAACATCCTTTGCTGTAACACCCGATTTTGGTGTTACACCCTCGGTACAGTTCGCGCGCAGCTGTACCGAATGCGAGTCCGGGCAAGGGCCGGGAAGAGTCTAGCCTATGTCCATCCTGGATCTGAGGAGCTTCATTGCGTGCATCTGCCAGGGAGAGCGGAGCGTGGCGTCTCTCTATTGAGCGTTCTTGTTCCCGCATCTGTCCACTCCCTACTGGTATCTTTTTATGAGTGCATTACATAATCTGGGATGAGTCATTTAGTTACAAATATCTTCTTTCAGTTTGGAGCTTAGGTTTATGTCATTTTATTATTTACACGCATGTTCATGGAAGGATTCTCTTGTCTGTGTATGCAGGCACACGAGAGTGTTGGGGAAACATACGTGCATATGTGTATGTAGAGGCCGTAGGCTGACGCTGATGTCTTCCCAGATGTAGCTCCACTTAGACACTGAGGCAGGTCGTTCACTTGAATCGCAGCTAGCTAGCTCCAGGGCTTCTCTGACTTTGTTCTGCAGGAGCCGGGATTGCCGGCAAGCCCCAGTTGGCTGCCTGACTTGTGCATGAGTGTGTCGTGTGTCCCCCCCCCCCCCACTGTGGCCTCGGCTGCTGAGCAGCCTCCTCTGCCCTTCGCACACTCTGGCTTGGTATTTTCATTTTGTCATGGATATATTGTCTATTTATTTTAAATATAATTTATTTATTAATAATAGTAGCCAGTTAGGGTTATTATTGTGATAAACACCATGACCAAATGCAGCTTGGGAAGGAGACGGTCTATTTGGCTTACACTTCCACATCATAATGCATCGTTGAAGGAAGACAGGGCAGGAGCTCATGCAGAGGCCATGGAGGAGTTCTACTAACTGGCTTACTCCCTGTGGCTTGCTCAGCCTGCTTTCTTGTAGAACCCAGGACTAGCAGCCCGGGAACAGCAGTGCTTCTCCATAAATCACTAATTAAGAAAAAGAAAATACCCCATCGGCTTGCCTGCGGCCCCATCGAATAGAAGCATTTTCTTAAATGAAGTTCCCTCCTCTGATATGGCTCCAGCATGTGCCAGCACAGTCCAGCACACGCTTACATTTACTTTGTGTCTAAGTGGAGCACATGTGTCATGGCACAGGTGTGGAAATGTGTGTGAAAATATGGGTGCGGAGGTCAAAGGACATTGAAGGAATTGGTTCTCTCCATCTGTCCGGTAAATCCCAGGGATCAAATCCAGGCCATCAGGTCAGCAGGCTTTACCAGCTGAGCCATCTTACCAACACAATTTTATATTTAAGAAGTTTCTTTTAGCAGGGCAGTGGTGGCAAACGCATTTAATCGCAGCATTCTAGAGGCAGAAGCAGGCAAATCTCTGTGAGTTCAAGGGCAGCCTGGTCTGCAGAGTGAGTTTCAGGACAGCCAGGGCTACATAGAGAGACCCTGTGTTGAAAAACCAAAATTTAGAGAAAAAAATAAAAGAACTTTTTTTCACTTTTATTTTATGCCCACGATTGTTTGCGGCGCAAAGTGGTGTACCATGTTCATGCAGTGCCTACAAAGGCCAGAAGAGGGCAGCAGATGCCCTAGGACTGGAGTCACAGGACTTTGTGAGTTGGCAGTCCCTGGGGGTGCTGCCTATCAAACCCAGATGTGCTCTGAACCACTGAGTCATCTCTCCACACAGGGTCTCACTGTGGAACCTGTGTTGACCTCAAATGCTGGAAGCAAAGACCTGTATTTTGAGATCTGTATTTTGTTTACAGCCATCTTAAGCTCACAAGGTAAGTAAAATGTTCACCTCTATCCCCTCTGCAGGGTAAATTCCGGGCCTAGGAAATCAACCTGGTATCTCCTAGTGAGACCTTCAGGACCCAAGATTTAGAAGCAATTAGCACCTCCTTTGTTAGTTAATATCTCTTTCTCTCAGCCAGAGACCTTCCGGACCTGAATTCCAGCAGACCTGACACCCTCCCCTCTCCCTTGCCCTTTGCTGTGTAACAGCTTGCAAGGAACAGTAAAATTCGCGGCTTGATCAGAAAACCCGTCTTGCTGTCGGTTTCTCGAGTCTCTTGTCCCTTCCACTCTTCTTCCTCCTCCAGGTTTATCAGGGACCCCCGTTCGTATCCAGCTGGCCAGATACTCAAACTCATGATCTTCTTGCCTGCCTCACCCTTTCAATTGCTGAGATTGCAGGCATGCCCATGACAATATAGTTTTTCTGTCACACACACACACACATACACACACACACACACATACACACACACACACAAATCAAAATAAAACAACTCTTATGAACTTGACATAATCAAAATTTTGTTTATTTAAAATGTTAAAGTTTTACTTTTCATGTTTAAACCTTTAATTTACATGAATTGGTTTTCTGTGCATTAGGGGTCTAATTTCACTTTTGTTTTGTTTTCGGGTTTTTGTTTTGTTTTGTTTTGTTTTTTCGAGACAGGGTTGTTGAGACAGGGTTTCTCTGTGTAGCCCTGGCTGTCCTAGAACTCTCGCTGTAAACTAGGCTGGCCTTGAACTCTGCCTCTGGAGTGCTGGGATTAAAGGCAGGTGCCACCACTGCCCAGTCAATTTCACTTCTTTTCCCAGTGTTTACCTGACTTTGTAGCAGTTTGTCAAAGAGCATCTCCTCCCATCTCCCCAAAGGCAACACGTCCTTTGACAAACCAGACTTATGTATGTGCTGGCCAGTTTTATGTCAATTCCCTGTTGCAGGCTTTCTCTATACATTTGTCTTCCTTAGAAATAGTTTGGTCATCACATTCTGGTAGCTAATCAGGCTTCTGTTTTCCGTAGGTTTGAATATTTTATGAGAAAATGGGGGGGGTGCAGCTCATCTGCTCTTTGCCCTTTTATCAGGGTACAATTTGTAAAAGGCTCAGGTTTCAGATTGAGCCCGTTCCCAGCAACCACAACCCTCCGGGTAAAGGACAAATTGTAGTACAAAAATGGAACCTTTACAATCCAGCAAGCGTTGGAGATTATGTTAAATGTGGAGTACTGTGGGTCAAGCCCATTTTACAGATGAGGACAGGCCAGTTCTCAGTGTCATTATGGCTCTGTGTGGTTGGTGGTTACTTCAGCCTAGCCCTTCTCCCTGCTTTTTAAGACCATGCCCTCGATCTCTCCATCTGCTTTCCGTTGCTGATTCTCTATCGCCTGCTATTTGATTCTATGAAGAAACACAGACTTGGAGAAGGATGTGACATAGCCTTGGTCACACCGTGGGTCCAGCAGTCAAGGCCCCTGCACCTCCCTCGTTCCTGCCTTTCTCCAGTCCTGCGACTACCCAGACTCTGACTCCACTGACAACCTGGCAAGCTCTCCTGAGTCTTCTGTTGTCAGGGATCGGGCCGCAGCTCAGCATCCACCGCCGCCTGCACTAGGGGGCGCTAGGGACCACTAAGGGGCGCGCGGAGCTGCCAACCACCCAGCTCACCCTCCCGGCGCCCCGTCCCCTTCGGCTGCGGCTCCGCCCCTACCGGCGCCCCGCCCCGTCCGGCGCGGCCTCGCTTTCTCCGTTTTCCAGGAGCCCAGGACCCCCCAGCCCACGGACTCGCCAGCTCTTCGCTCCGACCATGGGCCCTGCCGATCGACCCGCGCTGAGATCGCCACCGTCGCCGCCACCTCCTCCATCGCCGCCGTCGCCGCTGCTACTGCTGCTGCCCCTGCTGCCTCTGTGGTTGGGCCTGGCGGGGCCCGGGGCCGCGGCGGACGGCAGCGAGCCGGCGGCCCGGGCGGGACGGGGCGGAGCCCGCGCCGTGCGAGTAGACGTGAAGCTGCCGCGGCAAGACGCCCTGGTTTTCGAGGGCGTCAGGATAGGTCCTGAAGCCGGTTCCGAGCCGCTGCTGGGCGGTCGCTTGCTGCTGGTGAGCGCAACCCTGCCAAAACATGCCGTGACCCTCGCGTAGACCCTGCTCCCCAGTGTCCGTCTTCCTTCTGAAGCAAGCCCTAAACAGCCCAGAGCCGCTCTCCGGCATTCAGGGTTTCACAGACCTGAGATCCACATACCCCTTCCAAATTCATTTCCACACCCCGACCTTGCATCCTCTGTGGGAGACCCCAGCTGCTTCTTCTACACCCTTTGCTTCCCTTTTCTCATGGTTCCTCACACAGATGGATGTCGTGGATGCTGAACAAGAGATACCTGTAGACAGCTGGATTGCAGTGGCATATGTGGGCAAAGAGCAGGCTGCCCAGTTCCACCAGGACAATCAAGGCAGTGGCCGGAAGGCATATCCCAAGGCTCTGGTCCAGCAGGTGCAAAGGGTTTTTGGAGGGAAGTAGAGAGAGGGAATGCTTTCAGAACATCTTCTAGAGCCAGGCTACCAGGTGGCCTATGAGGAGCCTTCCAGAGAAGGGCTGGCCTTGGGTCAGTAGACCCCAGTGTGATGGGGAGGTGGGAGGGGGTGGAAGATTTCCTTGGGAAAGAGCACCTGTTCTCAGAATATGTGAAGGGAGTCAGCGAGGATGGGGAACCTGCTTTGCCAGGATTAGGGCAAATGACGAGGCTTTCTGGATCCTACAGGAGTGGAAGTTTCACACACACTTGAAAATGTGCCGATTTCTTAAAGTCAAGGATATTTCTTATGTAACTATGGTATCTGAAGTTGGGAAAGTTAACATCGCTAAAATATTGTAATCTCTGACTCGTAATTAAATATTGCCTCAGTCCACAACCATCACGTGTTACCTTTGGCTGTCATAGCTCTTCTGGTTTAGCTTTTGCTTACCTTGAAGGAGCTCAGCCTAGTCGCTCCAGTGGTCAGGCTCCTGAGAACTGGGGCCACTGGGAAGGCAGGTGTGGCAGCCTCTCACCTTCTCTCTTCCTTTACAGATGCGCCGTGCCCTCTTCCTGGGAGCCTCGGCCCTGCTTCTCCTCATCCTAAACCACAGTGTGGTCCGAGAGGTAAACCGGAGTGGACAGTGAGGGTGAGCAGGTGAGGGGAACGGGGACGCAGCCTGCTGACCCCCCTGTCTCCTGCAGTTGGACATCTCCCAGCTTCTGCTCAGGCCAGTAATTGTCCTCCATTACTCTGCCAATGTCACCAAGCTGCTGGAGGCACTTCTGCAGTGAGTTGGGTTTGTTTGGGGTGGTTTGCTGCCCGAGTGCCGTGGGTCTCTGACTCTCCTCCAGTGGGCCCTCACCCTGACCCATTAGCCTGTAAACTGCTGTCTGGTTCAGAACCCGGGAGATGGGGAGGAGGAGGCATGGCCTGGGAAAGGAGTTGCCCTATGGGCAGAGAGGGACTAGCCCAGCATGAGGAAGCTGCAAGCCTGGTTGTCAGGCTGTCCCTTGGCCTGGCTGGGTGAGAACCTGGGAAAACAGCCAGGAAAGGCCTGAGAGCCAAACCAGAAGGCCGACAGCAACAATACCCTGGGCGTCCACTGCAGAGCCAGGTAGATTCATCTCCTTCTGTCTGCCCTCCCACCCCACCCCATCCCATGATTCTTCCTCCCAGGAGGACCCAGGCTACTGCTGAGATCACCAGTCGAGAGTCCCTGTCCGCCAACATCGAGTGGAAGCTGACATTGTGGACTACCTGTGGCCTCTCCAAGGACAGCTATGGCGGCTGGCAGGACCTGGTGTGCCTGGGAGGTGGTCAGGCCCAGGAGCAGGTAGGTAGCTGCTGCTGTCGTGTCCCCCGCCAGCAGCCTTCACGGATCTCTCACTCTTCTCGTTTATTTTTCCACTGGGGAAAGCACCCAGGCCACGTACACGCTAAGCAAGTGTTCTGCTACAGAGTTCACCCCCGCTGCTTCTTTATATCTAGTCTTCTTTCTACGTTCTGGCTACCTTATGTTATTTACCAGCTCCTATACGTACCCTCACTTCCTGCCTCAGGACCTTGGCCCTGATTGGCCTTTGGTGTTCATTCCCCTTTTTTCTGTCCACACGAGTCCTTGCCTAATGGCACTTTCGCAGCTCAGCCCACCTCACTGCTTTGGACTGTCTGTCCCCTCCATTGCTCTGCTCGTAGTCTCACTCCGTCTGGCAGTCATAGCTGGGCTTGGCCAGGCTTTCTCAGCATTTTTAGATCCAACCCAGTATGTTGGAGAGAGTGGCTTCGTGTCCATGTTTCCCGGTGTTTAGCTTCCAGGGGTTCAATCCACAGCATTTCTTGAACCCCAGTCTGTATAAGTTGGGGAGAGGAAGATGTACTCTCTCTTAGTGTATGATAAGGGCCACACTGAGCGGTTTGAAGTCAGACAGGTTAAAACCCTGGCTCCTGAGCCTTAGCTGAGCAACCACAGGCCAGTGTTTTCCTGTTCCTCACATTCTCCCTTCCCCTGGGGTGGACTACACAGACCTCTGGGAAAGGGCCCAGGTGGCCTGGAGGTGAGAATGTGCAGTGTTTAGGACAGGCTGGCAGGGACAGAAGACAGATTTGAACAGCTGCGAACGTACTGCCAGCCAAGTTGGGGTGGACGTGGCAGATGAGATGTCCAAACAATAGCTGAGCAGGCATCTCAAGTAGCTGTCCTGATGGACATGGATGCCAAGCCCGGCCCCAGGTCCAGCTGCCACCGAGCCAGGAATGAAAAGCTGTCCTGAAGAGCAGCACCCTGCTGTCTTAGTGGAGGGGCCCTGCCTTGCTCTCCCTACCTCGGGCTTCCAGCCTGGCTGCCTCAGTGCAGTTTCAGAGCGGCTCTGGCTGGGGAGCAGAAAGATAGTCATTGTGTAGGACAACAGCGAGCCCTTCCGGGTCATAGCCAGAGCACCTGGGCCCAACCGAGGATGTTAGGAAGAGCAGTCACAGGGAAGCACTGACTGTTAGGACATCCCGCCCTGTAATCCGTGACAAAGACCAAGAGCTACTGAGAAAGCCGGGAGTTTTGAAGTGTCTTTATTGGTCACAGCACATTTAATCTGCGTGAGCCGGGGCACCTGTGTGCAGGTGCCCACGTGGCTTGCACAGAGACTGAGGCTAGCTACATTGTGACGTGTCGGACTTCCTTCTCCACCAGTGAAAGGGCCTGGAGGACTACCCAGGGCAGCAGCAAGGAAGCCCATGGTTAATGGGTGTTAGGAGGGCGGGGCGGGGCAAACAGTCACCCTGAGGGGCTGGGGAGCTCCTGGAGCAATAGGCCAAAGTTGTTAAAAGGACAAGGGCAAGGAAAAGCAATTTTCAAGATAGGGGAAATGTGTCAGGGCATAAACAAGGCAAGGGACAAGGGAGAAGACAGTGAAGGAGGCATGACGTTGTTGGATTGCTGCTGAAGTCCCTGGGTCTGGGGGTGGGGCCTGTGTGCTGGCAGTTGAGAGAGAACTGATCGCAGCATAGAGGCGTACCTGTTCCTGCTGCTTCTGCAGTTTCAGGGGTGAACATCAGCTTAGATGAAGGCAAGTGGGGACGGTAGGGACAGACCAGGAGGAAATCTACGCTGGCAACAGAATAGCAAGGCACTAAGGACAGATGTGGCTCTCCATGCATCTGGGGCAGATCCTGAGGAGCGCATAGGTAGGTGAGATGGAGCCTGAAGAGACAGAGGCCCTCAGTGCATGTCCCCTGCTTTGTCACCAGTGTTCCTGGGGGTGGCTATTCCTGGGGAAACATGTAGAGCAGCCCAGAGGCCCTGACATCCTTCTCCCTCCCCAGAAGCCCCTGCAGCAGCTATGGAATGCCATCTTGCTTGTGGCCATGCTCTTGTGCACAGGCCTTGTGGTTCAGGCCCAGCGGCAGGCATCAAGACAAAACCAGCAGGATCCTGGAGGCCAGGTGGGAGCCAGATTGTGGAAGCCCTCATGCCCACAGCCCTTGGGCCTGCAAGACTGTGGCCATCCTTTTCCCACAGGGGGATTTGTTCAAACGCCGTGTGGTTCGGAGACTAGCGTCCCTCAAGACCCGGCGCTGCCGGCTGAGCAGAGCAGCACACAGCCTTCCAGAGCCTGGCACTGAGACTTGTGCTGTGTGTCTAGACAACTTCTGTAACAAGCAGGTTAGTGCCTAGGCAAAGTCACCAGCAGTTGACCTGTGGCATCCCTGATCCTGCTCCCAAGACCCTCAACCCTCCTACCAGGACCTTCTTCCAGTCCTCATCATGGCTGCTAAGAGCATACCCGGGGAAGACCCAGGAGTGCTCAATGCATAGCCCAGGTGAAGGGCACAGGTCTGGCCCCATCTAGAGCCTGTGCCCTTCCCCCACCCTGTAGTGGCTCCGGGTACTGCCCTGCAAGCATGAGTTCCACCGAGACTGTGTGGACCCCTGGCTGATGCTACAGCAGACCTGCCCACTGTGCAAGTTCAATGTCCTGGGTAAGCATCAGGGGAAGGGGGGACTCCTGGGCTAACCCCCAAGCCCCATCTGATCCTTCTCTCTCTGTTCTTCCTTCCCCCCTTCAGGGAACCACTACTCAGATGACTAACTGCCCAAGTGGAGAGTCTGCACTTTGGGATGGACTCTTCCCAGCCTCCACTACAGGATACTGGGTTGGACAGACCAGCTAGCCCTGTGGGCAAAGTCAAGGCCTCACCGTACCCATGATGGGTAGGAGGGACTCAGCCCCGGGCTGAAGACACAGAGCCAGGACCCAACAGGCAAGGAGAAATATTAAAGCCCTTCTCTGCAACCCTGGGATATTTGTGTCTGCCCTTATAGGCAGCTCCCAGGACTCTGGGGAAAGAAAACATGGCCACTACATCTGTCTCCAGCTTCTGGGGCTTCTGTGATTGAATTTTATGCTATTTATTGGGGGATAGATTGAGGAAAAAGATTTGTGGCCATGGGACCCACTGGCATGGCCCCATCTTTGAGGCTATTGCCTAGTCAAATCAAAGGTGTAACGTTCAAATGAGCCTCCTCTACTACCTGCTGCCTGTCTAGCCGGATGACTCCAGTCTGGCGGATCAGAGGCCTTAGAAACCATCTAGTGCTCTATTTCTTGGTTGAGCTAAATGTCACTGACCAGGATACTTGAAGCCACAGAATATATGTGGTGCATCTGCCAAGGGCGTCATTTAAAAAAACATTTGGGTAGGGAAGTTTTAATAGTAAAATAAACATGGAATATATTTTAACATAAGACATAAAATCTGTGCAGATGTTTTAAGATGTTAAGCAATAGATGGGTATGTGGTTGCATATGAATAATCCCAGAAACCTGAAGGTAGAGGCAGGAGGACTAAGAGCTCAAGGCCAGTGGGCCTCTCAGTGGTGTACTCCTTTAGTCCCAGTACTGGGGAGGCAGAGGCAGCCAGATGGATCTCTGTGAGTTCAAGGCCAGCCTGGTCTACAGAGTGAGTGGCAGGACAACAAAGGATACACAGAGAAACCCTGTCTCAAAAAAATTAAATAAATAAAATAAAAACAAAAATAAATAAGTAAATAAATAAATTAGAAACAAAACAAAACAAAAAGTTCAAGGCCGAACTGGGCTACTAAGAAAACCATTGGATCATGAGTTCAAAATCAACCTCGGCTATACAGTGAGTTTGATATCAGCCTGGGCTCCTGCCAAAAACAACCAAACAAAATAGCAGTCACCAGTCACCTTGGCTTCTCTTGCTTGGAGCAGGGAGAACTCTTACAGTCCTCAAAGCTTCACACCCTTCTGCTGCATGAACACACCTTGTGTAATCTTTAGGACCTGACTCTAAGAAGTTTCTGTTACACGACCTTCAGGTGAGACCTTCAGGCGAGGGCACTGGTAGAGCACTTACTTGCCTGAAATGCACAAGGTCCTGAATCCAGTTCCCAACACGAACAGGAACAAGAAAATGAGAAAAGCTTCTGGTCAGCACGAGTCCAAGGAAAGCAGGAGCAAGTCAGAGACCGAGGGGACTCCGTGTGGGAGACACATTCTCTGCTGTGCACGCTCTCTCAACCGGGTCTAGATATACCCCTTGCTGTCCCGAAGCTTGCTTGCTATGTAGACCAGGCTGATCTCAAACTCAGAGATCCGTGAGCACCACCACTTGGCTCTGCTGCCTTCTTCAAGGTGGGTGGTGCAAATAAGAGGCCAGGCAAGAGCAGCATGGCTATGGGGACACCTCAGCTCCACAGCCTAAGCCTGAGGATCAAGCTCTGCCCCAGCCAGAGCTTGTAAGGACTCTTCAGCAGAGCCATCTAAAGGAGACACAAACAACCTGGACTTCTGGACTTTTTGCTTGTTTCTTGTTCTCTTGTCTATCCGTCTGTCTGTCTGTCTGAGTCAGGTCCTCCCTATATAGCATTAACTAGCCTCAAACTCTCAGTCCTCCTGTTTGGGAAGGGTCTGGCTTACCAACTGGTAGAAGTGGGAGCTAAGAAATGGATGTTGAGTCAGTGGAGACCTGGAACGCCCAGCAGTAACGGCCTCTCCCCAGTACAGTGGCTCAGAGCATCCAGTCTCCTCCAGACACCCTGGGCTGTTAGAGACAGAGTCAAGAGACCTGACAATGCCAGCTTACTGCGCATGCGGCTCTCATTGACCCTTCACTGCAAACTAAGGCAGTCGACCTGATGGCCTCCCCACCACATAATAAATAATGCCACCCAGAAGGCTTGGAGAGTGACCTGAGAAGTCCTGTGACTTGAGGCAGGCTGATGGCCCGCTCTAGAGAAATGACCACTGTGTCATAGGATGGTTGGTCCAGCCTTGCTCAGGCTTGTGTCATCCTGAGCTCATCAAACCATGGTTGGCTAAGGTGTCCAAAGGCCTGGTCTTCCCTTCAGTGGCTTTGTGAGGCTCTGACCTCTAGGACTTAAGCGGGACCTCTCAGTTGTCCCTAAAGGCAGTGAGCTCCTTGGTGAGCTGCAGAGCCAAGATGGAAGGTGACGGCACTGCTGTTCCCTGCCTCCCTTGATGGGCCAGAGGCAAAGTCCTGGTGTCTGGTTCCTTGTTCCAGATGTGCCCTCACATCCCAAGCCCTACCCTGAGTGCTGCTCAGTGACCCAGGGTTACCCCTCTGCATACTCTCCCCACAGTGCCTGTCAAGATGGAGACAAAAAGTTCACACTCAATGGCAGGCCTCTATGGGCCAGTGACCTGCCTGGTGGGATCACAGAGGCCTTTGTCCAACAAGGAGGGGAAGGTCTATTCCCCCAGCTTAGCCACGCTGAGGCCAAGATCACTGTGGGCAGATGGCTGGGGCTTTTATTCCATGGGGGTTGCTAGCCGCCTGCCCTCCAGCCCTACCCCTGCTTCAGGTTAGGTGGGTCATTCCTGGGGTTGGTATGTAGAGCCAGCCTGACCTCGGTTCGGTGAGAGTTTCCTCCTGAGCCTGGCCAGGGCTCGGATGGGGTTCTGGGTGCAGGTGGCTGAGTGGGTTCTGTCCTCCAAAGAGGACTTGCTGGGCCAGTTGCAGGGCTGCCTAGAGGGGGATGCTCGGGACCCTCCTGGGTGGGTCCTGCCTGTGCTGCTCAGCCTGCTGCCAGGAGACTGCCGTCTGCCCATGGGCCTGAGGGAGGACCGGAACACAGTTCTCTGTGATCGAGGGGACCCCACCGCTTATCTGCCCCACCTCAAGGAAAGCCTACTCACCCTGGAGATGTATTCTGTGCTTGGGCTGGGGGTACCTCTCCCTGGGTGTCCTTGTAGGGAGGGGACCAGAGCTGGCCCTGTGGGATCATCTGCAAAGAAGGTCAAGCTTAGAAGGGCCCAGGAGTCCCTCCCTGCACTAGTGTCCAAAGATGGATGGCGAGGCAAAGAGATGGGGTTTGCAAAACCATCCAAGGGCCTCAGCTGCAAACCCTTGGGCAGGCAATGCACACTGACGGTTGAAGTAAAGGAGGGAGGGGCTGTAGTGGGATGTGAGCTGGAAGGCTACCTCTTCCACAGCCTCATACCTTTTGACATACGGAAGAAGTTTTTCAAATGTGACCTAAAGCCACGTGCCACGAGGTAGGCAGTCTTGAGTCCTGCCTGGTAAGGACCCCTTCCTGTAGTGATATTTCATTTGCATTTTAATAAATAAAGCTGCCTGAAGATTCGAGAGTAAAACAGCCCCACTGGTCAGCCTGACACACACACTAATCTCATTCTGAGATTCCTGGAGGCAGGATTGCCATTTCAGCTTGAGGTAGAGGTAAGAGCCAGTAGCTGACTGTTTGGCTTTTCTGACCTTCAGGTTGAACTCCAATTATCTGGAGTCCCTGGGTTTTTATTAATTGTGCTATACTTTCCAAATACCCAACCCCTCTCAAAGGCTCACTTTGAGGCTTCCCTGTTGGGCCACTTCTCGGATTTTGGTCAGCATTGATTGGAGCCGCCTGTTCTCTTCCTGTAGGATCTGGATACGGGTACCATTGGCTTGCAGTTGCCTCTCCATGTCATGGGTAACATTGCCGGAGTCTGCAAAGACATATTTGGGGCCTTACATCACTGGGCCTGCCTCTTGTGTCCAGTTGCACAGGGCAGAGGGTGGGGAGGGGTAGCACCCAGGCATCCCATCATCACATAGTCCTTCAGAGGCTTTTATTCCCTTCCTGTTGCCACCTGTGAAAGGTGATGTTACATTTTAGAATTTGAGAGCAGGGTGAGTTCTACAACTTGGAGGTTTGGATCTTGTTCAGGACTGCTTGTCATTGACCTGTCAGAGGTACTATATAGGCTGTGCAAAGGTCCACTGGGATTTGAGTCCCAGGAAGTCATCATATATGTTCTTCCTTAACTGTGTGTGGTAGATGAAGGACAGCTTCCAGTCCTATATACCTGAGCAGTTGCTGACCATGCTAGAGCCCAGTTTCCTGGTTTATGAGAAGGTTGTTGGCTCAGTGAAGAGTGCTAGCTATTTTTCCAGAGGACTGGGGTTCAATCCCCAGCACCCACATAGTAGCTCACATCCACCTAATTCCAGTTCAGAGGATCTACCCTGTCTTCCGGCCTTCAGGCACCAGTACATTGACATATAT
>NW_026067920.1:6778643-6788296 GCF_014885135.2 Alexandromys fortis
TCAAAATAGCCATACAGAAAAAATTTAAAAAACAAACATTTGTAGGGCTAGTGAGATGGCTCAGCAGGTAAGGAAAGATCGAAACCAAGCCTGACCACCAGAGTGTGGTCCCTGAACTCCTGTACCCATATGGCAAAATGAGAGAACCAACTTCTACATCTGTCTTCTGACCACACTTGTGCCACGGCAGGTACACACACATACACACACACTAAAGGTGCAAAAAAAGTTTTTAACAAGAAAGTCCAGGCGAGCCCATGAGGCAGTTGTGGGCAGCAAGGGTTTGACGTGTAGCCCTCAGGAGTGATGACTCACTGACAGCTGAGCCACAGTGGACCCACCCATCCCAGGGCCTGAGAAGTCTAGGAGAGCTGGTGGGAGAGCAGAGATTGCCTGGCAGGATCCTGTACCAGTGTAGATGCCCTATGCTCCTAACCATGGGGTCCAAGACACTGAACAGCTGGGGATATGTCCTAGCAAGATGGTCCTATGCTGTATGACACCAGGAAGGGCAACCTAGGGAAGCTGAGCCAGGACTGGTGTGTGCTGTGGAGGACATGTGCTAAGGGAAGACATGCCTCAGTTCCACTAGGGCAGCTGTTCTCAGCCTGTGGGTTGTGACTCCTCTGGAAGCCAAATGGCCCTTTCACAGGAGCTGCATAGAGATCTCCTTCATACCAGATATTCACGTTATAATTCATTGCAGTAGGATTGCAGTTATGAAGTAGCATTATATGGCTGGGGTCAGCACAGCATCAGGAAGGCTGAGAACACTGCACTAGGGTGAGAGGTACAGTCACTTTGCCGTTGTCTCCACAGAGGAGTGAACAGCACGGGACACCTGTGGATCATGTCGTCTCTAGAACCACAGCTCACCTTCTGCCCCCAGTCTCCTCTTGCTGAGGGTGAGAACAGTACCCGATCACATCCAGGCAAGCCTATGCCCAGCCAGGCCCCACCCTGCCCTCACAGTACCCTAGGCCCCTACTTTGAATCTGGGCCTCCGTGGGCTGGTGCAGGTCTGGGAAGGCCACCAGCAGTCGCTCCCGCTCCTTTAGTTCCTCTAGCTCCCGTTGCAGCTCCGAGATGGTCAGCTGCAGGTCTGTAGTTACTTGCTCCAGCTCCTGCTTCTCCCGCTGCAGGCTCTGCAGTAGTTCCTGGGGCAAAGAAGAGCTTAGCCCTGGCTCAAAGCTCCCTTGGGGACACACAGGTCCAGGGATACACAACAGGTTAGAGGCTCCTCAGATAAGAGGGCTGCCCTCTCTCTCACCCTACCCCACTGCACCTGCTGTGCCTGTAGCTGGCACTGTCCCTGTTCCCTGTCGCTGTGGAGGCTCTGCAGCTGCTCCTCCAACTCAGCTCGCTGGGCCTCAGCCTCATCCAGACTTCCCCGCAGCTCTTCCCGCTCCTGGTCCAGACTGTCCAGCTGCTGGAGCAGAGTCCTCTGCTTGGCCTGCAGGGACTGAATGGAAATGAATAGGCAGGGCAGATAAAAGGACCCAGGGGCTCAACTAGCCATCTGGGACTAAGGAAGCTGCGGTGTGGTATCTGTGACCCTCTGTGCTATGTTTGGATGCAGAGATCAGAGCACAGATGCTCAACTGCAGAAGGAAGGCAGCAGGCAGATGCACATTTGATTGGGACAACACCAAGACCCACTGTTGAGAAAGCAGTGGATGACCCCTTCTTTCCACTCATTCAAAAAGGATTCTGGGAAACAAGTTTTGTTTCTTTTCATCAAGTCTCCAGTGTCATATTTTCCTGTGTCACTAAGTATCACTCCCCCCACACCAAACAAACAAACAAACAAATGAACAAAACAGCTGGGCAATGATGGCGCACACCTTTAATTCCAGCACTTGGGAGGCAGAGGCAGGCAGATCTCTGAGTTTGAGAGCAGCCTGGTCTACAAAGTGAGTTCCAGGACAGCCAGGGCTACCCAGAGAAACCCTGTCTTGAACCCCTCCGCCAAAACAAAAGAAACCCAAATATCCTGGCACACACTGAATATAAAGAGAGAGACCTGGCTCTACCTCTTGGTAGTTGTATGCCCTGGGGAAACTTGTTGAACCTCACTACGCTTCAGTTTCTCCATTCATAAAATAGGGAACAACAGAGTATCCACCTCCTCCCATTGTGGCAGGGAACAGGGATAAGAGGGCTGCAGAGCCTGAAGCCCTTACCTCCTGATGACGGACCATGCTGTCAACTCGGGCCTTCTCTTTGTCCAGCTCTGTGCTGGCCCAGCGGATCTGCTGCCCAGCCCCATCCAGCCGCCCTGCCAGCAGCTGCACTTGCTCCTCCAGCTGCTGCACTTGCTTCTCAGCTGCTGCCCTCCGCTTACCTTCCTCCTCCAGCTGCTGGGTCTTTGCCACTGCAGGATTGAGAGAGCAGGTACACAGGGGGCAGGGGAAGGGAGCTCTGGGTGAGTCTCTGACTGGGACTAAGCAGAGGTCACAGATCACAGCACGGGGCTCTGGACCACATGAGGCGGGTCTGGACTACAGAAGGCACTTTCTGCCCCCTGAAATTGAGACTCTAGCCTGGACCATCACCTTCAGCCTAGAGTCAGAACCATTCTCCTGTGGTTCCCACTCTCCGCCCTAGAAGCTTTGGATGGAAACGGAGGTACACGTCCAGCTATACAAAGAGTTGGAGATGTGGATGGGGTCACACAAAGGGGCTTCTTACCCATGGCCTGCATGGACTTCTGCTGCTGCTCCAGGTCTCCCTCCAGATTGGTCACCTTTGCCTTTAGGCCACACGTTTCTGTGGCAGCCAAGAGAAAGGCCTTTCAGTGGATCACTTGGGCCTGTGGCCTTTAAGCCCAGTGAACCCTATAGAGTAGAGGCAACCATCCAGTGTGCAAGGGCTGCTTGAGTTGCCAAGGTGGGGCTGGGCTAATCCTAGGAGGCCTTGGGCCCTGGCATGCTCCACTGGCTGCTGGATTACCTGTGCCTCTCTGGACCCGGTGATCTGCGTGGAGGCAGTGGAGAGGCTCAGAAAGCACAGTGACTTCTTGCCCTAAGCCCTCAGTTGGTAACAGTGGACAGCGGTACCTTGTGTCTGTCCAAGAGCTTTTGCCAAAGCCAAGAGGCTGCTCTGTTGAGGCAGAGGTGCTGGGGATAGGGGGAGCTTCCTGCAGGTACTTTTAGTGACCATTATTGAGTGAATGTTAGATGAACATCCCAACCCTCTCCCCTTCTGAGGCGACAAGCCTGAGGCTCAGGTGGTACGCAAGCCTCCAGGTATCCCCTGCTCACAGGCCAATGGATGTCTACACCCTTCTTGCCGCCTTTCTTTCCTAGGTCTCTTCCATGCATTCTACTGGGATTCGCCCTGCTCTCTGACGGGGAGGAGGGATGATTGTCCTAAGGTTATGGCAGTATCTAGCCTCTGGGGAGTAACCTGCGATTAGCTGTTGCCTGTCACGCTCGCACTCGGCCAGGCTCCGCTCAGCCTCCTCTGTCTGCCGCTGCCATGCTCCTCTCTCCTGCTGCAGAGCCTGCTCCAGCTTGCCCACTTGCTTCCGTAGCCCGTCCTTCTGGCCCTCAGCCTCTTCCAGCTGGGCCCTGAGGGGCCCGATAAGTTGGGTGAGGGCTCCCACGTGCTTATTGAGACGAGTCAGGTCTTTACTCTGTTCTGCTGCCCAGTGGCCCATGGTGGCAGCTGGCAGTGGTTTGCGCCCCATGCTGTCCTGCACCAGCTTCTGGAACTGGCCCAAGGACGAAGGCAGGTTCTGGCTCTGACACAGGCTGATGACCACCTTGCCCACCTCCCACAAGCTGCCCTGGACACTGGTGCAAGCATCACAGGGCACCAAGGCTGTCTCGATGGTCTGGGAGTGGACGCTTTTGGTTTTCTCGGTGGTCCCAGCTGGGCCCCGCAAGGAGACTCTGACAGGGATGCTCTGCAGCCCTTGGCAGATCAAGGGCAAGCCTGGCACTGGGGAAGGAGGCTTGATGAACTTGGCAGTCATGCATTCGGGGCTCCTGGCTGGTTCACCCTTCACCGTGGGCTTGCCGATGGGAATCTCCCCTTGGTTTGCTCTTTTCTGGGGTCAGGAAAAGAAAGGGAAGGCAGGTGAGAGAGATGGACATGAGAGGTAACCAGTCCCCTGGAGATGCTCATGACAGCCTTGCCCTGTGATCAGACCTTCAGATGTTAAGTGACACCCACACAAATCACAGAGAACTTTCTCCCTTTTCTCTCTGATTCAACCCAGCCCTGCCCTCCTTTCTGCTCTCCCTGCTCTAATCCCAGGCTTTGCATGGTTAAATATGCATGGAACTGGGAGGGTAATGGTGGCAGTTACAGCCAATTCTTTTTTTATAAAATGATTTATTTGTTATGTTTACAGTATTCTGTCTGCATATATTCCTGCAGGCCAGAAGAAGGCGTTAGATCTCATTACAGATGGTTGTGAGCCACCATGTGGTTGCTGGGAATTGAACTCAGGACCTCTGGAAGAGCTGCCAGTGCTCTTAACCTCTAAGCCACCTCTCCAGACTTCCCGGGCTCTTGCTTGCTCTCATGCCACTGTAACCACTCTGTTTTAGACTCCTCTCCCTTCCTCTCAGGGCAACTGTGAGGATTAAAGGATAACCTGTTAGAAAACCTGCTGTGTAGATGAACAAACTGAGGTTCAGTGTGTAAACAGCAAAGCCAGGGAGCCAGACTTGACCCCAAGGTCTGCTTTCTTCATTGCCAAGGTCATGGGACTTGAATGGGGGGGGGCTCTAGAGTTTGAGTGCCCCAGCTGGGCAGTGGAGAGTCAGCAAAGGACCAGCGGGTGCGGTGGCGTGGTAAGAAGCTAAAATAGGAACAGTATGTGAGGGAGACCACAGTTAGGGGCTAAGATGACCCACCTGGGGCACTGCCTGCTGGTATAGCATGCCCAGCCTCAGCAGGTTGTTCCAGAAGCGCCGCACTGTGAGCCCCACAGACATGCATGGCCCTGCAACTCGGGCAGGAGGCACCATCTGATCCAGACTGAGGTTTTCCAGGTAGCTGGCACAGCTCTGAAGCAGCAGCAGGAGCCTGTGGGCAGAGTTGCTGGGTGGCCTGGGGCCAATGCTGGTCTAATAGAGTCTTCATACAACGGGGGGCTTTGAGCTCTGGGGATTGACTTGGACATCAAGGACCTAGAGAGAGTTCATTTGAGCTTCATGCTCAAACCAGGGGCCACCTCCAAGCTGGTGCCCTCTTGTGGCTTCCTGGATGGAAGTACCTTCTGCTTCATGGTTCCCCACTTGACTAAGGAGCTGAAGAAAGGCAGCCTGGCTCAGAAAGTCCTAGGTAAGTAGTGCCTCACTTTTACAAATGAAACCCCTAAACAGCAAGAACATCCCAAAGTCACAGGGTAAGCGGGGCAGGGCAAGGGCATGTACGCATTTTCATGGTTCCAGTCAGAGTTGCCTCTTCCAGGCTGAGCAACCTCTGTGACAACTGAGATGGGGTGCAGACAGCTAACCTCCAAGTTCAAATTTAGAGTCAAGCTAATGCTAGGGAAAGGGGGTGTTGGAAAGTGTGCCTAGGCATAGCCAAGACTTATCTTAAAAGATAGAATTGTATGTTTGCAACACACAGCTGGAAGCTAAGTGAACTTATCTTGTTACAGGAGGTAGGGGTAGCAGGAGGCTCCGAGGCCTTGAGGAGGAGGTAGCTACTGCCTCCAGGCCCACCCTCTGGGCCATGTGGACAATAACACTGGGGAACTAGGACCCAGCAGGGAATTTAGCTGATCAGTCTGTGTTCTCAGACAGCCACCTGTGGTGGGGGATGCTGTGATACATGTAGCCTTAGCCATGGTCCCATCATTGACATGTCCTGAGCGTCTTAAAATGTCACACTCACACTGTTGGCTAGAGGCCACGGCCTTCACTCTAGGGTTCCCAAGCTAAGCTTAGATTCAGTTGTCTCTGGCAGGAGTTACTTTTATACCCAGGAGTCACTTATACACAAAGGAAGCTAGTACTAACTCAGAAGTAAACAATGCTCAGCTGGGGTGTGAGGGTCGGGAGGTATGCCAGCAACAGCTTTACAGGAAAGGGGTGAGTGATGGGGCCCTGGTGGGTAAAGGGGTGTTCTGTCAGAGCAGGAAGGGGTTGGCAGGGCTGGCTTTGCTGCCTGCCCTGGGAAAGGAAGTGCTCTGCACTCACAGCAGTCCAGCCCTGCGGAGGTGCAGTTTCTGAGTGGTTCCCAGGAGGAAATTTTAATGACAGTGTAGAGGTGGTGGGGTGACAGAGCAGCAACTGGCCTTTGCCTAGCAGGGCCAAGGGTGGGAAAAACATCCCCCACCCCGTTTCTGGCCTTGAGAAGCACAGAGGGAACACAGCTCACAAAACGCCAGAAGCTGGGATGAAAATGCTAAGCAGCAGCTATAGTGTTCCTGCCACACAGAAACCTGAGGGGATAGCAGGTATTATGGTATTATGGGAACCAACAGCAGAGGGCGGAGTGGGGATAAAGACAGAACTTCCTGAGGTAGACAGGATAGGGCAGCAGAGTACAGCACAGAATAAAAGATGGTGTTGCAGAAGTCGGGGCTGTGGTTGCATATGCCTTTAATCTCAGCACTCAGGAGGCAGAGGCAAGCAGATCTCTGTGAGTTGGAGACCAGCCTGGTCTACAGCGCTAGTTCCAGGCAGGTAGGGCTGTTACTGTGTCTTGAAACCCTGTCTTAAAAAAAAAAAAAAAAAGAAAAACAAAAATCAAATCAAAACAAAACAAAACAAAACAAAAAAAACAGAAAGAAAAAAGAAACAAAGGTCCTGAGTTGTGGCCCGACCTGTATATTCACTTCACAGTTGATGGGTTGAAAGGGCTCCTGCAGCTGCTACAAAGGGGCAGGTTTTGGCATCTTTAGATGTCCAGATTTGATCCAGGCCTCACCTGTCAATGACCAGCTCCAGCAGCACAGCATGGGACAACTGCGTGAACTCAGGGTCACCTGGCACATGGTCATAGTGCTCCAGAAGGGCCACCATGTCAAGGTCACAGGCCACACGGTCAGGGAACTTCCAGGATGGGAAGCGCACAGGCCCAGCGTGGGAGAACACATCCACAATGGTGCCCTGTAGGTCTGTGAGGTCCTTGCGCAGGCTGTCCATGCAGGCCTGGCCGCCTAGCAGGTGTGCCATCCCCACAACTCCTGGGGCTGAAAGAGGAACCAGGGTCAGCTAAAGTGATGTCGCTATTGCCAGGAGAACCTTATAAACCCCCTGGCCTGTCTGGGTGTTCCAAATCCAAAATCCACCTCTGATTTTAGGGAGAAATCCTGAGTGACAGGCCTTTTAGACCCTGGCTCTGCATGTCTTAGCCAGCCTCATCTAGCCTCACTTCTACCTACCCAGTCCCATGGCGACCCTGCCTCCAGAGAATCTGTGTGCCCCAGGCCCCTTTGCTGTATAGGAATGAGTCTTCTACCTGAAGGGAACAGAGGAAGCCCCAAGTAAGTGGAGTACTGAATGAATGGATGCTATTGATATGGGCACAGACTATCAAGGACTCCAGAGTCTCGGCCCAGAGGAAAATGGCAAAGTCTCCCTTGCGGCACTAAGCACGGATGTTGACAGTATATTCAGACTATTCCCACCATAGCTTTCTCCCCATGGATGTTTACAGCCTGAGTATTGCCCCCTACTGAGACTGTGCCTACCTAGCTAAACTTGTCTCCTATGTCCACTGGTAGACCATAAGCCCAGTCTCCCTATGTATTTATAATGACCTTGCCCCCCTGCCCAGCCCTCTATAGAAATGCGGAGCTTCTGAGATGCTGTGGTCTAGAGAGTCCCAACCCCAGCTTTGCTTTGTGTCTGTCCTGGCATCACACTGTCTCTGCTCCTGGGCAGGTCCAAGTCTGGAGCCATGCTACATGTGACACAGCCCAAACACATCATAGCTTCAGCACGACAGGGAATGCTAGGATCCACCCCACCCTCCCATCACTGCACCCCTGTGAACATGTGGACCGTGCCCTTTGAGCTCATTACTGTATGACCTGGTCACCAAGCCTGAGACCTGGGCCCGAAAGTGCTGGGAAACTCAGAGGCCCAAGGTGGTGCTAGGGTCTGAGGTGGACTCTGGATTTCCCAGAGGACTAGTTCTTACCTCTCACAGATGTTTGCCCATGAAGCTGGAGTGACTGACTATGTTTATCTCTCGCACTAGGCTCTGAGGTCTGGGGCTTGTGCAGATGCCTGGCTTTCTGGCTCCTGGCTTCCTGGTTCAGGTGTAGGGCTGGCCGCAAGCGGCCCTCCCATCCCTGGGAATGGATGCACAAGAGAGTGAGTGAGCACACAGTCAGGAGGGATTCCTGGGAGATTGGGTGGGAGCTACCTGCAAGAAGAAGAGTCCAGGCTGGAGGAACGGGAAGTGGTGTAAGAGGTCCTTCTATGTGTTGCTTGTATTGGTTAATGAATAAAGAAACTGCCTTGGCCTGATAGGGGAGAACTTAGGTAGGTGAAGAAAGAACTGAATGCTGGGAGCAAGAAAGCAGAGAGAGAGAGAGAGAGAGAGAGAGAGAGAGAGAGAGAGAGAGAGAGCGCCGCCATGGAGCCGCCAGAGTCAGACATGCTGAATCTTTCCTGGTAAGCCACTGCCATGTGGCAATATACAGATTAATAGAAATGGGTTAAATCAAGATGTGAGAGTTAGCCAATAAGAGGCTAGAGCTAATGGGCCAAGCAGTGATTTAATAATACAGCTTCTGTGTAGTTATTTTGGGGCTAAGCTAGCTGGGTGGCTGGGACTAACAAGAAGCCCCTCTTTGCAACAGGGATGAGAAAAAAAGATTGGGGAGCATACAGACCTTCAGCCTGATCACAGAAGTGCCACTGCCCCAAATCTATCCCCTTTATACAGAAAAGGGGAAAGTGGAACCTAGAGAAACCACTCAGGCAGCAGGAATTTTCCATCTACCCTCTTTCTTCCATCCTTAGGCCATGCTGCATCTAGAACAGCCATGTCCAAAAGAAGTATAATGCAAAGAATGGGGCTTAGAAACAGAAAACGGCAGAAGCGCAGAGGCCACCTTTCCTGTCCCCTCACTCTTCCCTGAAAAGGTGGTAAATGCAGGAACACTGGCTCCCCTCCCTTCTCACTGAAGACCTTGTATGCCTGGCATTCTGTGGGAAATCTGCTTGGCGAGGAGTACCACAGGAGAGTGCAAAGAAAAATCTGGAGTCCGAGAGATGGCCAGCAGGTGAAACACTTGTCACTCAAGGTGGACAACCTGAGTTCTATCCTCAGAACCTATGTGGTACAAGGAGAACATCAATTCACAAAAGTTGTCCTTTGACCTCCACACAGGCATTGTGACATATGCATGTATGTATACATACATCAACACACAATAGTAAACAAGTACATTGTTTTTTTTGTTGTTGTTGTTTTGTTTTTGAGATAGGGTCTCACTATGTAGCTTTAGCTGGTCTGGAACTTGCCATATAGAGTAGGCTGGCCTCCAGCTCAGAAATCCACCTGCCTCTGCCTCCCAAGTGCTAGGATTAAAGGTGTGTATATGCAGCCCTGCTTTTCTTTTCTTCCTTCCTTTCTTTTCTTAAACATCTGTCTTACTAGGGATCTCAGTCTTTTCTTTCCTTCCTTCCTTTTTTTAAATATTTATTTATTTATTATGTATACAATATTCT